>NW_018392775.1:23541-35559 GCF_900095145.1 Mus pahari | reverse complement strand
ATTTATTGATGACTTACAGTCTGCAGTCCAAATCCCAACAATGGTTCAGTAGTAGCTGTGAATGGAAGTCCAAGGATCTAGCAGTTGCTGAGTCCCACGCGGCAAGAAGGTGAAAGAGGGAGAGCTAGANTCCCTTCTTCCAATGTCCTTATATGGTCTCCAGCAGAAGGTGTAGCCCAGATTAAAGGTGTGTGCCACCACACTTAGGGGAGGTGACTAGGTTGGTGTGAGGTGGATATAATGGGAGGGGGCTCTGGGATGAAAGGTTCTGACTGTGCTGAGCCCAGTTATTGTCAGGTCAGGCAAAGTGCTTGGTGAACCTAAGCAATGAAAACAGATTGGAGCCGGATGTGTTTACAGGTCACTTCCTCTACCGCCTTTCTTCATGTCAGCTTGGGAGAGAAACGACACTGTGGTTTCCCCTTCCACAGGAGAAAACCAGTTTTCTCGGGAGCTTCTGGGCAGTGATATGGCAACTATTAAGTCCTTTTTGATTATGAGCTGGGGAAGGTGCTTGCTGCCAGGCCTTATGACTTGAGCTCTTTCTCCATGCTCTTCATATTTGATGGAAATAACTGACTTCCAAAATTGTCCTCTCGCCTCCGTATGTGCTCCAAGGCACACAAGCACGTGCACACATAAATAAACAAACATGATACAATACAGGTTCCATGGCCCCTGTGAAAGGGTCTGATTTATGGGACACACAGGCTGGGGCTCAGGTTGACAGCGGTCCCTGATATTTGGCTTGGGAGTGCCTGAGTGGGGTGTGGGAAGAACTCTAGGAGGTGTAACCTTACCTCAACTAACTTGAGTTTCTTTTCCATTCAGTCATTCTCCCTTCTGCTAATGCTAAGAAGAAGGCATTTCCATTGAGAGCTCTGGCTTTTGTTGAATCCATTGAAATGATAACATATCAGGAGGAAATCATTGAGATAGGTATGACATTGCTAAACCAAGATCTACCTGGGGATGGGTTTGTCGTAGGAAGTTTTTCATAAGAACAGAATTGCAAGGTGAAAAGCAAGGATGGATCAAGGAGTTTGGTGAGGAAAGGGGTAGGAAAATGGGGATATCGGGGATATAAGGACAAACACTAATTCTTTGCGGGCCAATATATTATCTCTTTCTAGGCTCGGGGACAGATGACATCTCTTCAAGTGGTGAGTGTGTCTGGTTGGGTTGGGGTAGAAAAATGGGGGTAGATATAGGGGATAAAAGGACAAACATTAATTCTGGGGTGGGCCAATATATTATCTCTTTCTAGGGTCATGGATAAATGACATCTCTCCAATTGGTGAGTGTCTGGTGGGGTTGGGGTTGGAGATCTGGGTGATGCTACTGGGCTCAGCCCTAGCCCTGGCTCTGGTTCCTGGAGGATGGGAAAGTTCCTGGGTGGACAATGTGGGGAAGGCATAGACTGGGTGTGGGGCAGGAGGTACGAGATGGAAGGAGAGACTCTCCAATGTGTGTCTCAGAACACACTGAGGATGAAGGAAGGTAACAGCTCACGTTTCACTTTAAAGGAAGAATAGAGGAGCCTGCCCATCTAGGTGTGTGTGTGTGTGTGTGTGTGTGTGTGTGTGTGTGTGTGTGTGTGTGTGTTTGAATGAGGAAATCTGGGCTTCTACTGGGAAACCATAGGCTCAGAACTCAAATGATAACTTCTTTTGGAATTCAGAAATCAGAGGTCTACTTCCACGTTCTTTTCAGTTAGTTCAACTCACGCATGCGCAATTGTGTGCACTGATGTTCACTGAGGACAAACTGGGAAGCAGACATTGCTCCAGCATGGGGAATATGAAAGAATCAGAGAGATGTGCTTGGGTCTTCCACAGTGGTCCCTCGCACTGTCACAGGTCACCCATAGGACATGTGGCAGAACCAGAAAACCCTCAAATGCAGTGCTTGGCTAATTCTTTATAGATTTCAGAGATACTGAACAATAAGTGTGGCCATTATGTTCCAGGTGACTGAGAATCACAAATACAAGGACTCCTCACCACATCCCCATTTATCACACACAGAAGCTGATCCATGAACACTGAGGATAGCCATCACCAGAGCCCAACAGAACGTTTCATTCCTGACATATCCCAGAAATGAATACTTGGTCATTTCTCCCCAACACTTGTAATAACCAGTGTTCAGATAGATTTCCATATCTACCTCCAGTGCTATGTCCCCTCCATTCACAGGGCCAATGCTTTCTGGTTTCTAGCTTCATGATAGATGCCACCCCCAGGGAGGGCTCAAGTAGGTTGTCAAGGGAGACATTTTTAGCTGCTGGAAATGGTACTATCCCAGGGATATTTAATTGAAGAAAATCTCTGACTTTCTGATTGGTGTTGCTATCTTCCAGCAGATTTCAAGTGCCTACAAAATGAAGTTTCCAAACAAACACAGCTATTGTCTGAACTCTCAAAGGATGTTCAAGAAGTTGTGTTCTCCAGTTTGCTGCACATGCTCAGTGACAAGGAAGTTGTGTATGACCTGATGAAAATGGTAAGAGTTCCATAGCTGCCTAGAGAAGATCAAACCTGTAACAGACAGTTTGGGAGACAGGGATGCAAAGACATGAGGGAGGAGGGATGTAAATGATGCTTAGGATGATGAGAAACATGGAGGGCTAGAGAGTGTGGCCTACTAGTTCTGCTCCCCATGGAGAGGTACTTAACTCCTCTGGAAATAGGCACATTACATGAGAATAGTTTTGAGCTAGATACAGAAAGCTGAAGTTACTTGAAGGAAGGTTGAAAGTTCAGGGTGTTTCTGAGCCATGTAGTGAGTTCAAAGTTGGCTTGGGCAAAGGCCTGAGACCCTGTCACACGAATGAAGAAAAAGAAGGGTAAAAGGAGCTAGGGTGTAGCTTGGTGATAAAGTACTCGTTCAGCATGTATAAAGTTATCTAGTCCCCAGCACTGGAATTGATGTTATTAAGAGAATGCCTGTCTCCTGTAGCTGGAATTGAATCAGTTGGAACTTATGGATGGTCTGGGTGGCAAAATCCTGGATGAGCTGCGAAAGGAGTCAACCACCCACCCCATCGATTGACCTAAAGGACCTCATTCTTTATCTCCTTCAAGCCCTGATTGGTAAGAATGATTTGAGGGGGAGTGTGGGGAGAGTCCTCGTGTTGGTCCTCAGAGGGCTGTGTCAGAGGCCACCTCCCCAAAGCCTTTGTACTATCATGACCCTTCACACATCATCCTTCTCTCTAATGCCAGCAAGGCTCAGAGTGATAGCAGTGCATGGACCACAGAGGAGTCCGAGGTCTAGAAAACGAGCAGTCGCCAATCACCTAACACATCCTTGGTGGAAGCTGGTTCCTGCCTCAGCTCTTAGACTTTCCAGCTCCGGGTCATGTCATTTATGAGCCTGGAGCCCATCTCAAGGGCAGGAGACCTTTCTTGAGCAGTGCATTTGACCTTCAAGTCTAAAGGGACATATTCCTGTGTCTCAGAGTTTCCCCCTCANTGGGTTTGGTAGTTCATGGTAAGAAGAAAATACATTTTCCTTCGCCCAGTGCTGAACAATACCCAACTCATTCTCCTGGCTCAGTCTGTGGAGATGTGGCTCCTCCTGCAGCAACGACAGCTGGTAAGAAACTACCAGGGACTGGCCATCCAGGGAGGGGGAAGAGGAAAGCAGGAACAGAAAGAACATTCTAGAAGAGATCAATGAGATTTCTACAAGGGGAATCAGGAACCCTCTGGGGAGTAGGCAAGTTGAGGTCCACCTTATCAGGAGCATCTCTGTAGTTGGGGAAGCCTTGGAAGAGAGGTCCACTAGGTCTAAATTAGCCATCTAGGAAGGCACCTTTGTAGGAAGTAAGGGGATACAAGTCAGTTGCACTGTTTGTTTATGGTTACCATTTGCAAATCACCTTTACTCTCCCTTATATATTTCTCTCTAAATGGAAAAGTGTGTATAGCCATATTCGTACATGTGTGCACACACATGCAGATGATACTCTTGGGCAGCATATGCTCTATTATTGCCATGTTATAGGTAAGGCACCAATGCTTAGGGCTTCAGGTCCTGCTAATTAGGTCTTTATCCTGTGTGGTTCCTGGGTGTTGGGACATATCTTACCCTGGGACCAGAGCCTGGTTTGCCCAATCTGATCATTTTTGTTCCAGGTAAAGAGCATCCTCCAGCCAAACTACAAGTATCCCTGGCACATTCCCTTCACACTGCAGCCTCAGCTTCTTGCCCCACTCCACGGTGAGGGCTTGGCCATTACTTATGAATTGCTGGAGGAGTGTGGTCTGAAGATGGAGCTGAATAATCCCAGGTCAACTTGGCATTTGGAAACCAAGATGCCCCTGTCTGCTCTCTATGCAAGCCTGTCATTTTTACAGCAACTTTCAGAAGCCCAACTCTTCCTCCAATCCCAGCCTCAGTCTTGGATACATGTGAGATATTGCACCATGGCATACACAAGAGTCGTGATTTGAGTGCATGCTTTAGGCTGGTGGGAATAAAGATGCTACAGGTCCTTTTTTTTTTAATTTAAACTACCATTGATTCACAATTCTAGAAATAATATACTTGGGTCAGATTCTACCTCCCCCCATTGTCCCTTTAATCCACCCCTTCCAAGTCCCTATTTCCCCAACAACTTCTCATTCAATATTTGTCTGGTTGATGCTTTGCTGCATTTAATTAGGGCTGTTTGCATAAGTGTGGGATTATTAATTTGAGTAAGGGTAGCCTTCCAGAGGCTACCTCCTCCCAGCAGCATTGACAGCCTATAGGTGTTTTAGGGAGGGTGGGGTTTTTCTCCATTCATGTGGAATGTTGGTGGGCTCAGGCTTGCTTAGTCTTGTGTGGGTACCCATTGCTACTTTGTGTTTATGGGTTTAGCAGCTATTCCATATCCTTACCACATCTAGGAAACAGGATGATGTTATCTGTCAAAACTACTCAAATGGTATCCTAAATAAAGATTTAGACTTTTTCCTCTAGATAAAAGAATATAAATTTTACTTTTACTTAATTGTGTGTATTTTGAGTTGTTCTGGGTGAGAGGTACTGGTGTCAGTAACTTTAAAATCAATCAGTAATAAATTGGGGTGTTTTAGGTAGATAGTCAATAGTACGATTTCTTAATACCTTTTTAGGCACGCTTCCTTATCTTATCCTCCTCCCTCCTCTGCGTTTATTTCCCTTCCCCTTTTAATTAGAGCTCCCCCTTTTCTCCATTTCCCCCTTGGATCACCCCCACCCTGCCATTTCCCTCTGTGTTGCTCTCCTAATGCTCCCCCTGCCCCCATACCCCATGGCCCCTTTTACTCCCCTGGCTTCTGTACTTGCTCCAGGACATGTACTCTCATATGAAGATTTGGCACCGAGATGCTCAAGTGAGAGAGAACATCCAGTATTTGTTTTTCTAGGTTTGAGTTATCTCACTCAATGATGATTTTTTCCCTAGTTCAGTGCGAGCCAAAGGTGGGCAATGAGGTTCGAATAACAAACATCATCAACTTCATGAAGATGTTGTATCTAGAAGTCTCCCTACCCTGAAGGGGAATGCAGGCCTTGGAAGACGACACAGTCTCAGTTCTGCCTTGCACATGTTTTTCTGAGGTTTCTCATGTTCACACCCCAGGGTCGCCTCTTTCCCTCTGTTTTAAATCAGGGTCTTAGAATATTGCCCAATCGGGACCCAAATGGCGTCCTATGTCTACCTCCCAGGTACCTTGTGTTACAGGTGGGACACAGTGTAATATCCTACTCAGTTAGCATGGGTCTGAAATCGCACACAATCACTGGTTTGGTTTGAGTTTTTCCAGATGATTCCTGCATGTGACCTTCACAGTAGGAAGATTTGCACAGATGGTTACAAGCACTCATTCTNAGGTCATTTACTTCAGCCTCTTACAAGGGAAGGCTGACATCACAAGGACTTTCTAAGTTCTGGGACTCTCTGNCTCCCACCTATTAGCTACAGGCCTAGGTGGCTGATCCCCTTAGCATGCCTACAAATGCAGGTGCCTACAGGTAGGGACCACTTTCAGAGAAAGCCTCCCTCCCATGATTGAGTACNGCCTGTAAGCACTCAGCAGACCTCATCCATTCTTCCTGATGATTCCAGGAGTTGTGTCTGAGGAAACCAGGACACAAAGAAGCTCCTTGCTGAGAACCACAGCCAGTGAGAGGTGGGGTTCAAATTCAAGTCTAATATGTGTTTTCAACACATTTGGTCAAGCCATGGAACAGCAGCATAGCCTGAGGATGCTAATGCTAATGACATGCCTTCTAAGCACATGGTCCTCAATGAGAGTGACAGTCTTCTGACCCAGATCATGCAATGGGGCAGGTAGCTGGCACAAGGACCATATATAGCAATTAAACATTTATTGCACCTGTTTTAGGCCATAAAGCTTACATCTGCATCCAACACCCAGTAACTAGGTCTTTTTTAGGTCCTAGGTGGGCAAGGGTTCTGTCTTAGGCCATGCAGGGGTGCGTCCCGCAATACTCCCGTCTTTGAATCCCCTTGCAGCCAAGAAAGGGGTGTGCATCTGGCTCACTGCACCTTAATATTCCCGTCATTGGTGACTGCATAGCTTATGGCCTTCAGCCACTATTTGGAGCCAAACATGGGGCGAATTACCTGACTCTATAGGCGCCACAGCTTGAATCAGCCTACACCCATCTACGCATGCATATCATCCACCACAGCATACCAACACATACAGCACATAGCAAAAATTCCCCAGAAGGCCATCCCTCCCCAATCCTTGAGGAAGCTGAAGGTCCTCTGGATCATCCTCATCCACTGCTGAGCTGTGACAATCTCCACGGGGTTGTTATTCACTGCAAAAATGGATGACCGTAATTCTTTCATCTTGTTCAGGACAAATTAGCTGCACGAGAAAAATTCTGAAACTGCACTGAGGTTACACAAATTCCTGACATATGTGTTATACATGACACATAGACTAATTGCTCCAGAATATCTATCTGCTCTTGGAGCAAATCCACTCTCTGATTTACTAGTAAGATTCCAGTTTTCAGATAAGAGTTAACAAGGGAGCTGAGGCAGCTGCTTTGATTTAAGTGGGAATGAGGGCAGCTGGCTCAAACATGGGTCAGGGTTCCACAACAATGGTTTACTGAAGCACCATTTTCTATTAATTCTTACCCCAAGCTAAGCAGGCTTATGGTTACACTGGAAAGTAACAGTGTCTGGAATATTCTTTGAAAGCAGAGGAAGTGGCATGCAGCAAAGGTGACAGATAGATAGATGTCACAATGAAGGCATCTTGGGGGCCATAGGTAGTTACTGACTCTTCGTTGCCCTTGCTGATCTTGAAACACTGGGAAGGCACCAACTTTACCAGGCATATTTCACCATACTGAAGCATGGTGGCTGCACTTTCTTTCACTTCCTTTTTCCCCGTTATAGAGAGGAGGTGAGGGCAAGAGAGCTGCTGAAGGTTCAGGCGGCCTTCCTCACCTAAAATTCAACTTAGATATCATGCTGGTCACTTCGTCTCCACTGTCAGATGATTCATCCCAACTTCCCTCCTCACTCTCTTGTTCTTTAGCCTTTTTTCTTTTTTGCTGGCTACTCGTTTGCCTTTTTCTGCTTCTGCTGCATGAGCCTTTATGACACCGTGGACATAGTTTTGGATGTCTCACAGGAACTGCAGTAGTCGGCCGCGGGCAATTGGGAAAGCAATCTCTTTTAAAATGCCCAGCCTGGCCACAGGAAAAGTTTTCTAACTTGGCAGCATACTTTCTACTTTTGTCCACCAGGCAAAATTTAATTAAATTCAAAATTACTAACAGCTGCACCAACACCGCTCTTATTTTCATTTTTAAAGCAATCTCCTCCTGCTCTCTTCACTTTTAACTTCGTCCCTGTGCTGGGAACTTTGACTCCGTCCCGTAACCCCGGGAGCTTAACTTGTCCCAAAAACCGGGAGCTTTCTGTTATGTCTCCTTACCGAGAACCTTATTAATTCGTCCCTGCTCCGGCATCCTTTTAAATTTGTCCCTGCTCCGGGATCCTTAAAGGCCTTATACGTACTGAGCTCATTTCTGAATTTTAAGAGTTTTCCTCATACGTGCCACCAGATGTCGAGGAACCTCCACATGCCAGCCAGCAGAGGTGGGGAAAAGACGACACATATGCCAAGGCAGGGTTTGAACAGCTTTCATAGCTTCCCACTGCAGCTTCCTTTATTCTCTCTACAGCTCACCCCAGCTCAGCTACCTCTTTATTGTGGGATCGCCCAATTTATCCCCTTCCACCCTCTGCACTCGTCTCTCACCGCTCATCATCCAGTCAGCATTCAGCACATTCTATATGCGAGCCATGAACGCAGACAGAGTGGGTGTTGATAGGCCAGTGACTCAATATCATGCTGTATGACAGTATACGTCAGGCGGCCAGCATGTAATCACTCAGGTGCGCATAATCAGGTTTTTGGTAATCAAGCAGGGAATCACAGGGCTTGGCAGTGAACCAGGGTGCCTTCTTGGCTCACAACGCCACAGCCATGGCCATGCCCGCTTCCCACAGGGCTTAAATCTGATTTGCCATTGGGTGGAGGAAGGTGAGGGGTCAGAGTAAAACTTTGAATTTCAAGTGTGGCTCCCGAATGTGAAAGGAAAATGAAAACAGGGTGTAGACTTTAACAGACTAGAGAAGCAATTTGTAATTCTCTAAACATAGATTAGCATTTTAAAAACCACAACCCTGGAATGAGCCAGGTATGAGGGTCCTATAAGGAATGACTGTAAGTCAGTAAGATCAGGAGTAGGTACAGACTTGATATTTTAGAAAGGCTGAGGGTTTGGTATTTGCATTGATGAATCAAGTCTGTCAAGAGACAATAATAGGTGGAATGTGGGTGCGTTGGGAGGGGGAGGGGTGATGGGGTGTGAGCTTCAGGATAGAATCAATGGCTGTGGCTTTGCAGATCTAGAGGCAGGAATGGGGTGGGTGCTCATAAGGAGTGTAATGGCTAAGCATGGTGGTGTTAGTGCCTTCGCCTACTCATCCCCCACTCAAAGTAGGATAGGGGAAGCAGAAAGAAGTGGAGAGTTTTGCAGCACCCATGAGCCACCACATGTATCAGAAGGGAAGAAAACCCACAGATTGAGAAGTTGGCTGTTGCCATCCTGGAGAAGAGAGAACTGGGGGAGGGAGCTAAGGCTAGGAAGGAAAGCCAAAGCAGCTTTGCCTCTCTCAGGAGAAGCTGAAGTCTACAGGTGACCAGAAAAGGGCTTTGTGGATAGAGCAGGGGCAGAGCTGGAATCCTGTGGTTCAGAAGGAGACTTCTTGTAAGGAGTCCCACGTGGCCAGAGCCGCCATGCATAGGAGCAGTGGCCTTGGCATCCAGTAAGTCAGCCGGGTGGCACCCACCAACTGCTACGCCGAGTTGCGAAGCTGAGGCTCATGTCCTAAGGCCACAGGTTAGTCCTTCAGCTGCTGTTCTGGGTGCTCTGAACACAGGTTCAGCCTGCCTCCTCCTTCTTTGGTCTCCCTGACTTGGGCTGACCCACAACCCTTAGTGTAAGCTGCCTGGCCAAGTGTCACCATTGCCCTGCACTAGGGCTCAGATTCCTCTTGTCCTCTCTCTTCTAGGTCCCAGGANGGTGATGCTGGAGGACCCAGGTGCTTTCTCTTTATTTAGACCCCATTATTATGGAAACATTATAAATTATCACTTAGTACTGTTGGGATAAAAACATATAATATACCATCTTTTTTTTTGTATTGTGAAATACTTAAAAAGCTTAATTTTCCCTTCTTCCTGTTTTAATATAAGTCAGACATTTTTTTCTGAATCCCCTCAAAGTAACTGTGGGACCTAGGAATTACCCTAGAAAAAGGTAGAGCCAACATCTCCAGACATCACCAGGGCTGTGTGCCAGGTTATCTTTTTCAGACCCCCAGTCACCCCTAGACCAGTTCCCCTAGTTNATTTTCTCCCACCCCACCCCATCCCCAACCACAGGCTCATACTACAATCAATGCCATGCCCAGCACAAATGCAACAGGTGAATACCAGAGCCCACTTCAGGGAGGTCCTGGATTCGACAGCAAGAAAGACATGATATAATGCGGCCTGAGATGAGGGGAATCTGGGGTCTCACCCTAAGTCCTTCCACATAGGAATTTATACACTCACGGGGAAGGCAAGTAGAATTCCTGCTCCTTTCTCAACCNAACTCCTCCCTCTGTAGACAACACCTGCGTCCCCAATGACTTTGGGAACGAATGAGGGGCCAGACTGAAGAGCTGTAGTGTACAGAACTAGGCCAGTGCTGAAGGTCTTCACAATTATTAACTGAGTCCTTGCAGAGATGCACTGAGGAGCCATTTTCTAAATGTAACAAAACCACCGCATTACATGGCACAGAGGGATTCAGTGGTGTTCCCAAAGTGACAGCCCTGTCACCCAGAGTAGTGTGATCCTGAGTTCTCAGAATCTGCCATTGTATAGCAGGGGGAACATGAACAGTGGTTTTAGCCAGCCGTGGGTTCCACTCTAAGACCAGAGTTTGGATCCTATCTCTGGGATGATCAGTGTGACTGGGACTGTCAGCCTGGGTTCCCAGCCTTCGTGTGACTCTTTCCCACTCAGTTTGCAGCTATCACCAAAGCCTTTCCTATCTGGCCCTGAATGATATTGTTCCTTGACTCTCAAGGAGCATGTTGTCGGTATTCTGAGGAGCACCAAGAGCCTGGTGAGAGAGCTGGGCAAGAAGGGTGAGCTGGTGCCTGTGGACAGCCTCAACAGCTCATGGCACCTGCGCCCCTTCTGCCTAGTGAGGAAGAAGCACAAACAGTACCTCTGGCCTTGGGACACACCCCTCATCCCCACAGACTTCTCCTTCCTTGATGTGATGGAGCCTGGCTACCCTCACCCAGGTATCTCCTGAGAGGCTGCTAAGGAATGAAGTGGGAATTCCCAAGGGAAGCAGATGAATATGCCAAGTCACTGAACAGGCCAGTACACCTGGGATGGAAACTACACCCTAGAAGAAGCAAGAAAGCAATCATTCAACATACCTAAAAGAAGAGAGGCACAAGAACAGGATCCCAACTCTAACAACAAAAATAACAGGAAGCAACAATTACTTTTCTTTAATACCTCTTCATGTCAGTGGACACAATACCCCAATAGAAAGACATAGACTAAAAGAATGGCTACACAAATAGGACCCAATATTTTGAAGGTTACAGGAAATATACCTCAGGGCAAAAGACAGACACTACCTCAGAGTGAAAGGCTGGAAAACAATTTTCCAACCAAATGGTCCGAAGAAACAAGCTGGAGTAGCCATTCTAATATCAAATAAAATTCACTTCCAACCCAAAGTTATCAAAAAAGACAAGGAGGGGCACTTCATACTCATCAAAGATAAAATCTTCCAAGGTGAACTCTCAATTCTGAATATCTATGATCCAAATGCAAGGGCAGCCACATTCTTTAAAGAAACGTTAGTAAAGCTCAACACACATTGCACCTCACACAATAATAGTGGGAGACTTCAACACCCCACCCTCATCAATGGACAAATCCTGGAAAAAGAAACTAAACAGAGACACATGGAAACTATCAGAAGTTATGAAACAAATGGATTTAACAGATATCTACAGAACATTTTATCCTAACACAAAAGAATATACCTTCTTCTCAGCACCTCATGGTACCTTCTCCAAAACTGACCATATAATTGGTCAAAATAAAGGCCTCAACAAATACAAAAATATTGAAATTATCAGACGCATTCTATCAGATCACCATGGGCTAAGGATGAGCTTCAATGACAACATAAATAATAGAAAGCCAACATTCACATGGAAGCCCAACAACACTCAACTCAATGATACCTTGGTCAAGGATGTAATAACAGAAGAAATTAAAGACTATTTAGAGTTTAATGAAAATGAAGCCACAACATATCCAAACCTATGGGACATAATGAAAGCACTCCTAAGAGGAAAACTCATAGCTCTGAGTGCCTCCAAAAACAAACTATAGAGAG
>NW_018392775.1:19447-20861 GCF_900095145.1 Mus pahari | reverse complement strand
ATCCAATGGAAAAGACAGCATTTTCAGCAAATGGTGCTGGCACAACTGGCAGTTCTCATGTAGAAGAATGCAAATTGATCCATTCTTATCTCCTTGTACTAAGTTCAAATCTAAGTGGATCAAGGAACTCCACAAAAAAACAGAGACACTGAAAGTTATAGAGGAGAAAGTGGGGAAAAGCCTCGAAGATATGGACACAGAGGAAAACTTCCTGAACAGAACAGCAATGGCTTGTGACGTAAGATGAAGAATCGACAACGGGACCTCATAAAACTGCAAAGCTTCTGTAAGACAAAGGGCATTGTCAATAAGAGAAAAGGGCCACCAACAGATTGGGAAAGGATTTTTACCAATCCGAAGTCTGAAAGGGACTAATATACAATATATACAAAGAACTCAAGGAGATGGATTCCAGAAATTAAAATAAACCCATTAAAATTATGGGGTACAGAGCTAAACAAAGAATTCTCAACTGAGGAATACTGAATGGCTGAGAAGCACCTGAAAAAAATGTTCAACATCCTTAATCATCAGGGAAATGCAAATCAAAACAACCCTGAGTTTCTATCTCACACCAGGCAGAATGGTTAAGATAAAAAATTCAGGTGACTGAAGATGCTGGCAAGAATGTGGAAAAAGAGGGACACTACTCCATTGCTGCTGGGATTTCAAGCTTGACAACCACTCTGAAAATCAGTCTGGTGGTTCCTCAGAAAATTGGACATAGTACTACAAGAGGATCCAGCAATACCTATCCTGGACATATACCCAGAAAATATTCCAACTGGTAATAAGGACACATGCTCCACTATGTTCATAACAGCCTTATTCATAATAGCCAGAAGTTAGAAAGAACCCAGATGTCCCTCAACAGAGGAATGGATACAGAAAACAGGGTATATTTACACAATGGAGTACTACTCTGCTATTAAAAACAATCAATTTATGAAATTCTTGGGCAATTGGATGTATCTGGAGGATATCATCCTTAGTGAGGCAAACCAATCACAAAAGAAGTCACTTGATATGCACTAACTGATAAGGGGATATTAGCCCAGAAACATAGAATACCCAAGATACAAATTGCAAGACACATGATAATCTAGAAGAAGGAAGAAAAAATGTGGATACTTCATTCCTCCTTAGAATAGGGAACAAAATACCTATGGAAGGAGTTACAGAGACAAAGTTGGAGCTGAGATAGAAGGATGGACCATCCAGAAACTACCCCACCCAGGGATCCATCCCATAATCAGCCATAAAACACAGACACATTGCACATGCCAGCAGGAATTTGCTGACAGGACCCTGATATAGCTGCCTCATATGAGGCTATGCCAGTGCCTGGCAAATACAGAAGTGGATGACACAATCATGTATTGGATGGAACACAGGGCCCCCAATGGAGGAGCTA
>NW_018392775.1:17903-18964 GCF_900095145.1 Mus pahari | reverse complement strand
CTTATGTATGCCATGGTGCAATGTCTCAAATGTATCCAGGACTGAGGCTGGACATGGAGGGAGAGTTAGGCTNCNGAAAGTTGCTGTAAAAATGACAGGCTTCCATAGAGAGCAGATAGGGGCATCTTGACTTCCAAATGCCAAGTTGACCTGGGGTTATTCGGCTCCATCTTCAGACCACACTCCTCCAGCAATTTATAAGTAATGGCCAAGCCCTCACCCTGGAGTGCGGCAAGAAGCTGAGGCTGGAGTGTGAAGGGAATGTGCCAGGGATACTTGTAGTTTGGCTGGAGGATGCTCTTTACCTGGAACAAAAATGATCAGATTGGGCAAACCAGGCTCTGACCCCAGAGTAAGATCTGTCCCAACACCCTGGAGTCACAAGGATAAAGACCTAATAAGCAAGACCTGAAGCCCTAAGCATTGGTGCCTTACTTACAACATGGCAACAACAGAGTCTACACTGCTCAAGAGCATCATCTGCATGTGAGTGCACACATGTACGCATAGGGCTATACACAGTTTCGCATTTAGAGAGAAATACATAAGGGAGAGAAAAGCTGATTTGCAAATGGTAACCATAGACAAACAGTGCAACTGACTTGTATGCCTTACTTCCTACAAAGATGCCTTCCTAGATGTCTAACTTAGACTGAGTGGGCTTCACTTCCAAGGCTTCCACAACTACAGAGATGCTCCTGATAAGGTGGAACCCAACTTGCCTGCTCCCCAGAGGGTTCCTGACTCCCCTTGTAGAAACCTCATTGATCCCTTCTAGAATGTTCTTTCTGTTCCTGTTTTCCTCTTCCCCATCCCTGGACAGCCAGTCCCTGGCAGTTTCTTACCAGCTCTCGTTGCTGCAGGAGGAGCCGCATCTCCACAGACTGGGCCAGCAGAATGAGTTGGGTATCGTTCAGCACTGGGGGAAGGAAAATGTATTTTCTTCTAACCATGAACTACCAAACCCAATGAGAGGAAAACTCTGAGACACGGGAATATGTCCCATTAGACTTAAAGGTCAAATGCACTGCTCAAGAAAGGTCTCCTGCCCTTGAGATGGG
>NW_018392775.1:12509-14869 GCF_900095145.1 Mus pahari | reverse complement strand
ACCATCTCGCACCTCCTGCCCCACACCCAGTCTATGCCTTCACCACATAGACTTTCCATGAACTTTCCCATCCTCCAGGAACCAGAGCCAGGGCTAGGCCTGAGCCCAGTAGCATCACCCAGATCTCCAACCCCAAACCCACCAAACAAACTCACCAATTGGAGACATGTCATTTATCCATAAGCCTAGAAAGAGATAATAAATCGGCCCCCACAAGAATTAGTCTTTGTCCTTACATCCCCTATATCCTCCCCCATTTTCGCATCCCTCCCCTCCACTCAAGTCCTCCATCCATCCTTGCTTTTCACCTTGCAGTTCTGTTCTCATGAGAAACTTCCTATGATAAACCCATCACCAGGTAGATCCCTGTTTAGCAATGTCATACCCGTATCAATGATTAGATTCTGATATCTTTCAGTGGGTTCAGGAGCAGAAGCATAATTAGGTGGGTCTGAAAAGGTCTTCTTCTTAGCATTAGCAGAATGGAGAATGACTGAATGGAAAAGAAACTCAAGTTAGGTGAGGTGAGCTTACACCTGCTAGAGTTCTTCCCACACCCCACTCAAGGACTCCCAAGCCAAACACTAGGGACCCCTGTCAACCACATCAGCCTATGTGTACTATGAGTCAGATCCTTTCACGGGGCCCTGAAACCTGCATTGTATTATGTTTGTTTATTTATTGTGTGTACTTGCGTGTGTGCCTTGGAGCACATATGGAGGCGAGGGGACATCTTTGGAAGTCCTTTATCTCCTTCCAACCTGAGGGGCATGGAGAGAGAGCTCAATTCATGAAGCCTGGCAGCAAGCACCTTCCCCAGCTAATCCATCTCACTTGCCTGAAACTTGGATCTGAAATGAGCGCTTTAGGTGACCACTACACCCTCTGACATTCAAGAATTACTCCATGAGGGCTGGAGAGAGTCTTGCAGCTCTTGCAAGGANCCAGAACTCAGTTCTAGAACCCACACGGCAGTGCCCCCTTCTGGCCTCCTTGGACACTGCATGTGCTTGGGACACTTACATGCAGGCAAAACACAAATACACACAAAATAACAACAAGCAAATAAATACTCCATGAGGTAAAGCAGACTGTTTTCCTCCTGCCCTGTCNTACAGGTCTCCTGTTAGCCTTCAGTTACTATCTGGCCCTTCTTTATCTACTCTCAATCTGGTGATCTCGAATTGTTTTGCATTCACAATGATGGAGCTGTACTGAGGTCTAAACGTNCCTAACAACAAAATTGAAGCATTTGACCCATGAAATGAGCCTGTACAAGCAACAAAGATGACAACATTTCACTTGTGAACTAAAGGAAGAAAAAGCAAACTTCAAAGTGTCTACAAGTCACATTCTGAGCACTAGGGGGTGCACAGGGCATCTTGTTGATACAATCAGACATGAAAGAGAACCAATGGGGACAATGTGTATGTTGACTTTCAAGCACACATTCAATATGTTGTCTGGCAAACACAAATTTAGTCCTCGTAACAGACAAAAAGGACTTAATAGTTGCCATATCGCTGCCCAGAAGCTTCTGAGAAAACTGGCCTTCTCCTGTGGAAGGGGAAACCACAGTGTCGTTTCTCTCCCAAGCTGGCATGAAGAGAGGAGGTAGAGGAAGTGACCTGTAACACATCCGGCTCCAATCTGTCTTCATCACTTAGGTTCACCAAGCACTTTGTGTGACCTGACAATAACTGGGCTTAGCACCATCAGAACCTTTCATCCCAGAGCCCCCTCCCATTATCGCCTCCTCTCACCAGCCTAGTCAGCTCTCCTAAGTGTCCTCACTTCCTCTCTTCTGTGTACACATGAAACTTTAGAGTTTATCCTCCAGGAAACACTCCACCCACACCCCCACTCCCACCACTACCCTAGCACCCATCCTTATCCCCTCCCCACTCCACCCTGCATTCAGCCTCCTCAGGTATGGCCTTGAGTCTCTGGGTACAACATCTGATCTAATCCCAGTTTATTTTGTTTTGCTGTTAAGATTTTGAGTAAAAGGTTCATTTTCTGTCCCCTCTGTAAATGAAAGCACTTTTCACTTACCATGATCTGTAATAGTAACTCCATTTCCCTGAGACATTTAACAGGCATCTGCAACCTTGTTGCCTTTTCCCACCCTATTATTCAATCATGAATTCTATAAGGACGTGGACAATTTCTCTAGAAGCCATCATCCACTAACTGTATTTACTAAAATAGAGAGCCCAGCTTGCTTGACTGTTGCTTTTGACTAGAGGATTAATCTGCAGAAGGGTGGTGTGTGGTGTGTATGTGTGTGTGTGTGTGTGTGTGTGTGTGTGTGTGTGTGTGTGTGTGTGTGTGTTTGTGTCCCCTCCTCTCTGAGGAGC
>NW_018392775.1:7758-12322 GCF_900095145.1 Mus pahari | reverse complement strand
AGAGATGAATGCCCAGAGATGACTGGGATTAGCCTGGACTTCACCCAGCTAAAGATAACTCCATTTGAACACTCCAAGTCAGATCTCTTCCTACACAGGACGCTACCTCTGGAGCTACAGCTAGCAGAATTTGAGGATGGCCATGCTTAAAGGTGACTGAAAGTGGGGCATGTGCCTGGGACAGTGAGGAGTGCTCCTGGACTGTAGTCAGAGGAGGTCCACAACTTTGGACACCCCATCCCCATAAGGTCCCCACTGCTGCTCACCACAAGTGTTATTCTCAATGACCAGCTGCTGCTTCTTGTAGGCCAACACCGAACCCTTTAGAATACGTATTGAATAATTCTCCGTTTGCAACTGACCACTGCCTCCAACCTGGGGAGACAAAACATTACTAGGGAATTGTGGTTCTTTATCTCATAACACCATTAAAAATGTTTACTTTTAATCCAAATAAAATGTATGTGTGTAATTTAAAAGTCAAATAAATCTAGAAAGCTCATGAGAAATTACGAGCAGTCCCCTACTTCTCACCCATCATAGTCCCCATGTCCAGTTACTGCTCCTCTCCCTTGTATGACAATATTTGCCTACATTGAAATGTGGGAGGTGTGCCTAGGGAGGCCTAGAGAGTTAATTCAGAGCACCAGGGGTGCCAGGCTAGTATTTACCACTGAGCGATAGCCATAGCCCTATTGCAATGTCTTCAATTTTCCAAACTAGGTATATGATTTATTGTCTCCTTCTAATGTTGAGGTTTCACTCTGATTTACCCACATTCACATCTGGGGTTCTACATCTGTCTGTATTCTCAGCTAGCTGTTGTGGGAGACTGCTTCTCCTCATTCCAGAGCTTGTCTCTATCAGTCCATGTGATGTGTTCCGTATCTTCTGTCCTGTTACTCATCATCTCCTTGGGACCCTAGAGGTACCATCTACTGAACTCAGCAGCCTCAGAGGATCTGAGACAGGACATGAAGCATCTGCCTTTCGTAGTCTGGGTTGCCTCATTCAGGATTAATAATTCCAGTACACCCAGTCTCCTGAAAGTTTCATAGTTTCACACATCTTTGCAGGTGAATAAATTTCCATTGTGTTATTGCCACATTGTCACTCTCCTTTCATTACGACATACATCTATGTCCCTTTACATATACAAATATTTGTTTGATGAAGCTGCGTGTACCCATCCTTGCTGAAAATATGATGTCTTGGTTAGGGTTTCCATTGCTGTGAAGAGACACCATGCCCAAGGCAACTCTTAAAAAGGCAAATATTTACTTAGTGCTGGCTTACAGATTCAAAGGTTTAGTTCACTAATATAACAGCAGGAAGCATGGCAGCAACCAGACAGACATGGAGTTGAAGGAGACTAAAGTTCTACATCTAGATCCAAAGAGAAGACTATTTTCCAGACAGCTAGAAGGAGAGTCTCAAAGCCCACCCACATAGTGACCCACTTCCTCCAAGGCCACAGCTACTCCAAAAAGGCCACACCTCCTAACAGTACCACTCCCTGAGACAAGTATATTCAAACTGTGANATATATCTAGAATTATAATGTCTTTCTGTTGGATGTTCTCTCGATCTGTGTGAACTGANATTCTTTCTTCTGATTATTTTTGGATTAAAGTCTATTTCATTAGATTTTAATATGGCAACTCATGTCTGTCTACTTCTCTTTTGCTTTGAATGTCTTTGCCGGACTTACACCCTAAGAAAGGTTTCTATCTTTGCTGGTTGAGGTATGTTCCTTGGACACAGAAAATTGGTCTTGTTTTTTTTAATCTAGAATGCCTATGTGTGTCTTTTGATTAGGGGAGTTTAAACCAATAATGTTCAAAGTGTATTGATTTCTGTCATTTTGTTTTAATTTATGGTGTTTGTGGTCTTTTGTTTAATCACTGACTTAATGTTAGTTTTTGCTATCACTACTTGTACATTTTTACCCCTTTCTTCATGAAGAATTATTCCTTTTAGTCTCCTCGGTAGGGCTAGCCTGGTGGTCATAAGTTATTTCACATGCTTTATCATGGAAAGGTTTACTTTCCCCTTAGATTATGACTGACAGTTCTGCTGGATATAATAGTCCAGGCAGGCATTTCTATTCTCTTAGGGCTTAAAGTATATTCATTTGAGCTCTTCTTGGTTTTAAAGTCACCTCAGAGAAATTGCCAATTATTTTGACAAGCCTACCTTGATATGGGATTTAGACATAGATCATGTCAATCAAGGTAATTAAATCTTGCCACTTCAAACATTTATTACCACAGCCAGGCATGTGAGATGTATCTGCAATCCCAGCATTTGGAAAGTGGAAGCAGGAGGACCAGGAGTTCAAGACCAGCCTTAGCTCCGTAGTCAGTTTTAGGCAATCTAGGCTATATAAGACCACATCCCAAAAATATCTGTTGTCAGATGATCATAGAACATAGGTTAACAGGTACACTTTAGTAAAGGTGTTCCTGTGTTTTTCTAGCAATGAATCTGGTGTGTATAAATAATGCAGAATCCTTACATTTCTNTTTCTACAGTATCTACTGATTTCTCAAAACAAAACATGGTACCAGATAATAACATATATTCTGGAATTTATCAATACATGCTAATCCTATGTATAAACAAGGGCATTAGAATATAATGTAAGATCAGGACTAACATTAAGCAAATACTACAAATGAGCAGTGGAAAATAATGGCCCCACCCTTGTGACCCCTAGAAAGTGATCCCTAGAAGCCCTTGAGAAGCAAGAGTACACTAGCTGCACTAGCTTTCTTGTCCCCATCTTGTACCTTGANAAGCTGGTTGATGAACCCTTTGAATGAAAATTTGCCATTGCCTGTGCCTTTCAGAACACTATCCTTGGTCAATTCATAGGCCTCTGTCACCACATACAGGTTCTTTCTTTCATTCCGGCAATTCTTCATAAATGTGGGCAACTGATCCAACAGTTTCCTGAAGATGTAAAGGAGAATCAGAAAAGATCCAAATGTCTAATTTCATAGAAACAGAGACCAAATCATAAACAAACAAACAGAAAAATGTGAGCCAGCCTTTAAAAACTACAGAGATTGAGTCAGCTTCAGGCTGGGGATGTGGTTCAGTCAATAAAGTGCTGGCCATGGGAGTATGAAGACATGAATTTACATCCCCAGAAAACATGTGGTTGTAGTTGATAACATGGTACATGTGCTTGAAATCTGCTAAGATTGGAGGCTATGAATGTTCTTGCCATAAAAATAGCGATTACTGAGCTGACAAAATGGCTGAGCAGGTAGGGGTGGTGCTGCAGACCCTGAGGACCTGAGTCTGATTCTCAGACACACACAGCAGAAGGAGAGATCTGANTCCTGCAAGTGGTCCTCTGACTTCCACATGTGAGCCATGGCATGTATACACCCACATACATACAAACACACAGAGTGAATAATAAATGTAACAAAACTATTTTTTCCAGATTCTTTATTTTTCCTTTTTTAATTGGATATTTTCTTTATTTTCATTTCAACTGTCATCCCCTTTCCTGGTTTGCCCTCTGAAAAACACCCTCCCCCAGTCCCCTCTGCCCTCCTCCTGCTTACCAACCCACCCACTCCTGCTTCCTGGACCTGGCATTCCCCCACAGTGGGGCATAGAGCCTTCATAGGACAAAAGANCTCTCCTCCCATTGATGTCTGACTAGACCATCTTCTGCTGCATATGCAGCTGGAGTCATGAGTCCCACCATGTGTACTCTTTGATTGGTGGTTTAGTCCCAGGGAGCTCTGGGGTTACTGGCTAGTTCATATTGTTGTTCCTTCTATAGGGCTGCAAACCCCTTCAGCTCCTCAGGTCCTTTCTCTAGCTCCTTCATTGGGGACCCTATGNTCATTTCTGTGGTAGGAGTAATAAAACNTTTTAAACAGTGGTTANCNGAGGCAGTGATGATATGTTACTGACTTAATGGCATNTATCACACCAAAATGCTGCACATCAAACATGCATTTCTACTCCTAAATTATCTATCAGGGGATGTGACAAGAAGTCAATCTAAACCCCTAAGCATTGGGACATTGATTGCTTAAAGTGATTGTTACAATCTTTGGCATATTTTAATCAATATTCTAACCTTCACTTCTACTGATTTGTTTCTCATTACATGCTCATCCTCTATACAATGAATAGAAAGTTCTAGTATATCAGAACCTTTGTCTGTCTGTCTTGTCTTTCTGTTCCCATCACATTAATAGAACAGTAATGGGTAATTCTACCCTAATGAGTATTATTAGCGGACTATATGTCATTATTTCAATGATTGTATTTTAAGTAGAATAAACTACATTGTCTTTCTGCCTCTCTGCCTATAAGAACACAGCCTGAAACTTGGTTGAGCCATCCTTGTACCCCCAAGGGCCTTGCCTGTTTTGAAGACTTTCCAGTTTGCGATTTGGGATGCTTATTTTCTGAATCTCGATGTCGTATTCACGGGACTTATTAAGCTCTATACCTACTCCTCCATAGTCTTGAACATCCAAGTTAGCTTCCAATTTCTTTAATAGTCCATATTGCATGGCATAGGGACCAG
>NW_018392775.1:5303-6347 GCF_900095145.1 Mus pahari | reverse complement strand
AATGAAATAGACTAAACTCAGAGACACAGATATCCCATACCTCTCTTGTACACATATACTATAGTGTATGTATATATGTATATACATATAAATATATATATAATATGTATATACAAATTATGAAAAAAGA
Source organism: Mus pahari (assembly GCF_900095145.1). Lineage (NCBI taxonomy): Eukaryota > Metazoa > Chordata > Mammalia > Rodentia > Muridae > Mus > Mus pahari. The sequence goes on along the minus strand of NW_018392775.1, from coordinate 6,217 downwards.
AAAGACTATTTTTCAGAAAGATAGGGGCTTTGGGGTGGGTCAGGAGAACAAGAAATGGTAATGGGGTGAACATGATGAAGTATATAATATGCTGTGTGGGAATGCTAAAATAAATCCCATTACTTAATGCTAATTGAAAATAACAATAAATATGAAAAGAAGAAATCAGAGGGCTGATGATATGGGTAGACATTTCTCTAAATAATAAATGCAATTAGTTACTTGTCTAATGGATTTGAAACCTTCCCTAGCACACATAGGGACCTGGGTTCAAGACCATGTGCTACCAAAAAGAAATACAAATAACTAATAAGTATATAAAACGACAAATGTCACCACTCATCATAAAAAAAAAAATGATAAGCAACATCACAATGAGGTATTATATCTCCCAGGATGCTGTTACAAAACTACATAAAAGCAATGACTGTCGGTACTAATGTTAAAAATGGAACCAGGTACACTGAGAGAATTTAAAATATTATCTCTTCTGCAGAAATCAACCAGGTTTCTCAAAAAAAAAATCTTAAGGATAGAATTGACAGCTGGAGAGATGGCTAAGGGGTTAAGAACACTGCCTGCTCTTCCAGAGGTTCTAAGTTCAATTCCCAGTAACTACATGGTTGCTCATAGCCATCTGTAATGGGATCTGATGCCTTCTTCTGGTGTGTCTAACAACAGCGACCAAGTACTCACACACATAAAATAAAAATAAAAATAAATTTTAAAAAAAGAATAGAATTGAGGACAATATCTCAGCAACACAGTAGCACACTCATGTTCATTGCAGACGATTCACAAAGGCCAAAATGTAGAAACAATCTAAATGTCTGTTAACAGAATGAGAAAAATGTGACCTCTTACTGTGNACTATTACCAGCCTTAAAGGAAAAGAAATTCTACAAAATGCAATA
>NW_018392775.1:0-3972 GCF_900095145.1 Mus pahari | reverse complement strand
CTTCTGTCCAACTAACCCAATGATGGGCACCTGTGAGTGGGAAGTCCAAGNATCTAGTAGTTGCTCAGTCCCATACCTCTAGGTGTTTCAGCTGGTCTTCTGAATAAACCAGAATTCTGAAGATGTAGGTTACAACAGAAGTGCCAGCAAGGAAGTGCAAGCAGGCTAACAAGCAACCTTCCTTCTTCCATTGTCCTTATATAGGCCTCCGGCAGAAGGTGTGGCGCAGACTAAAGGTGTGTATCACCTAACCTGAACCTAACCTGTTCTTGGAATTTGTTCTGTGCCTGGCTGGCCTTAAACTCAAAAATGTCCTTGCCTCAGTTTCCTAGGATTAAAGGCATGTATCACCTTGGGATGGGCCTAAGTTTGTCACAGTCACTATGCCTCTCGATCTGGATGAAAAGCCTGTGTCTTCCAGCCTCAAGATCTGGAGCCCAGGTGTGCCTTCCATTTCCAGATTGTAGTTGATTCCAGATATAGTCAAGTTGACAACTGACCGTAGCCATCACAAGTGGGACGTGGTGTTTGGGCTTGTCTCAGTGTGACTGTAGAGAAAATGAGTTCCTGTGTCTCCTTTAATACCAGTACTCAGGAGACAGAGGCAGGCAGAGATTCCTTTGAGTTCGAGATCTGCCTGGTCTACAGAATGAAATGGCCAGGGCTACACAGAGTAATAAAAAAGAATCCTAGAAAAGGAAGGCAGAAGGGGTCAAGTTCAGAGGATGTAACAGGACTTCTACATAATGAAAAGTTTCANCAGGTGGGGGACATTAAAAATTTGGATAGAAGTTNTAAGTNTTAAATGCCTACTTAACATATCACCACAAACTTGGCCACCAGATTTTCCCAGCATCCTTTAGTCCTTACCTGTTAGAGTATGGCTGGCTTACCATCCCCACTTCCCCAGAGGAACTTCCCTGTATAATGCATCCATTTTTATCTCCCTGCCCTTTGTCTACCTTTTTTCCTCTTGGCTGCTGCACCTGGCTTCCCCCCTCTCTCTTCCCTGCCCTCTCCTCACATGGTTCAGGGTCATGTCCACTCTAGGCTCTTCCAGATGTTAATGCCTCTGGCTGTGCTCTCCCTCATATCTACAAAAAAACTACTCTCCCATTCCTAGGAGCAGTCATTGCCTTTTCTTCTCATTTCTTTTTTTTTTCCCCAGAAGTTTTACAAGATGAGGAAGATTACAATATTTTAATTCTGTTGCATGTGGTTTAAGAAGGTGCAGGTGGATATAGAATCCTGAGCTTTGGTGGCCTAGCTCCTTTGGATAGGAAAAAAAAAATTCTCCCATGAGCACACACAACAAACAGCTGCATAGATACATACAGAACAATCACACACTGAAATCACATGAGTACATTTAACCATGGAGTGAGGCAAAATAGGGACACTCAATTCTCTGCAGACAGCATGGGCCTTTGGTAAATAAGAGTTTTCCTGTAAAGGGAAAGTGCAGCTGGAAGACAGTTTGCTCAGGCTATCTCCCTCACCCCTTCTGAAAGGATTACTATCTTCTCTTTTATAGCTGGGCTTAAATCTGATTTGCAGTTGGGTGGAGGAAGGTGAGGGGTCGGGGTGAAACTTTGTATTTCAGGTGTGGCTCCCCTAATGAGAAAGGAAAATGAAAATGGGGTGTAGTCTTTGACAGACTAGAGAAGCAGTTTGTAATTCTGTAAACATAGATTAGCATTTTAAAAACCACAAGCCTGGAATGAGCCAGGTATGAAGGTCCTATATTGAATGACTGTAAGTCTGTAAGATCAGGAGTGGGTGCAGACAGACTGGATGTTTTAGAAAGAGTTTGGTATTTTTATTGATGGATGTAGTCTGTCAAGAAACGACTATAAGAAGTGGGGGGTGGCATTGGTGGGAAAGGGTGATGGGGAGCGGGCTTCAGGATAGAAGCAATAGTTGCTGCTTGGCAGATCTAGAGGCAGGAATAGGGTGGGTGCTCATACAGAGTGTAAAGGCTAAGGAGGGTGGTGTTAATGCCTTCACCCACCCACCCCCACTCTCAGTAGGATTGGGGAAGCAGAAAGAGGTGGAGAATTTTGCAGCACCCATGAGCCACCACGTGTATCAGAAGGGAAGAAAACCCACAGATTGAGAAGTTGGCTGTTGCCATCCTGGAGAAGAGAGAACTGGGGGAGGGAGGTGTGGCTAGGAAGGAAAGCTGAAGCAGCTTTGCCTTGCTCTGGAGAAGCTAAAGTCTACAGGTGGCCAGAGAGGGGCTTTGTAGATAGAGTAGGGGCAGAGCTGGAATCCTGTTGCTCAAAGGGAGGATTGTAAGGAGACCCACGTGGCCAGAGCCGCCATGCATAGGAGCAGTGGCCTTGGCATCCAGTAAGTCAGCCGGGTGGCACCCACCAACTGCTACGCCAAGGTGCAAAGCTGAGGCTCATGTCCTAAGGCCTCAGGTTAGTCCTTCAGCTGCTCTTCTGGGTGCTCTGAACACAGGTTCAGCCTGCCTCCCGCTTCTGCGGCCTCCCTGACTTGGGCTGACCCACAACCCTTAGTGTGAGCCTTCCTGTGCCCCACGGAGTGTCGCCATTGCTCTACGCGAGGGCCCAGATTCCTCTCTTCCTCTCTCTTCTAGGTCCCAGGAGGGTGATGCTGGAGGACCCAGGTGCTTTCTTAGTTGAAACCCTGCTACCACGGAAATATTATAAATTATCATTTAGTACTGCTAGGATAAAAACATATAATATATTATCTTGTTTTTGTATTATGAAAGACTTAAAAGGTTTAGTTTCACTTCTTCCTGTTTTAAAAAAATTCAGACATTTTTCTGAATCTCTCAAAGTGACTGTGGGACCTAGGAATTACCCTAGAGAGAGATGGAGCCAGCACCTCCGGCCATCACGAGGACTGTGTACCAGGCTCTCTTCTCCAGCCCTCCAGTAACCCCTAGACAAGTTCCCACCTGCCTTAGTTTGTTTTCTCCCACCCCACCACACCCACAGTCTCAGGGTAATACCAGAATCAATGCCCTGACCCTCACAAAAACAACAGGTGAATCCCAGAGCCCACTTCAGGGCGGTCCTGGCCTTGACATCAAGAAAGACATGATACAACATGGCTGGAGATGACAGGAATCTGGGGTCTCACCGTAAGTCCTTCCACACAGGAATGTGTACACTCACAGGAAAGGCAAGTAGAATTCCTGCTCCTTTCTGAACCCAACTCCTCCCTCTGAAGACCACACCTGTGTCCCCAATGCCTTTGGAAACGAAAGTGGGGCCAGACTGAAGAGCTGTCGTGTATGCATCTAGGCCAGTGCTGAAGGTCTTCACAGTTATGAACTGAGTCCTTACAGAGATAGATTGAGGCAGCATTTTCTAAATGTGACTAAACCACCGCATTAAGTGGCACAGAGGGATTCAGTTGTGTTCCCAGAAAAGTGCGTCTTGTGGCCCTGAGTTTCTCAGAGTCCACCATTGTACAGCAGGGGAACCTGAGCAGTGGTTTTGGCCAGCCGTGGCTTCTACTCTAAGACCAAGTTTGGAACCTAGCTCTGGGATGATCAGTGTGACTCGGGTAGTCAGCCTGGGCTCCCACTTCCTGTGTCTCTTTCCTGACCAGTTTGCAGCTATCAACAAGGCCTCCCCTATCCAGACCTGAATGATACTGTTCCTTGCCTCTCAGGGAGCATGTCTTCCTTATTCTTGAGGAATACCAAGAGCCTGGTGAGAGAGTTGGGCAGGAAGGGTGAGCTGGTGCCTGTGGACAGCCTCAACAGCTCACAGCACCTGAGCCCTTTCTGCGCAGGTGAGGAAGAAGCACAAACAGTACCTCTGGCCTTGGGACACACCCCTCATCCCCACAGACTTCTCCCTCCTCGATGTGATGGAGCCTGGCTGCCCTGACCCAGGTATCTTCCGAGAGGCTCCTAGGGAGTGAAGTGGGACTCCCAAGGGAGGCATGTGAATGTGCCTAGACACTGAACAGGCCACTGCCCTGGTT
>NW_018392774.1:15739-17517 GCF_900095145.1 Mus pahari | reverse complement strand
ATATCAGTCAGGAAGTCACCCAGAAACAAAGCTTTCCTGTATGTCTTATGAGCCTTGCCTCAGCAGCCTCTATCCAGGCACAGAGAGAACAAGGGATGCTTGGAAGTCAACCTTGTGGCAGCCACAGGTCCATTTACTTGTATAGGAACTCCCTAGAGAGATAGGAGCCCAGGAGCAAAAAGGCTAGATGTACACTAAGGATGCCCACTGACACACTGCACTGCTACCTCTGGCCCCGTCAGACCATGATGTTCCTGCAGAACCAGAGACCTTACTTGGCAGGGCTTTTTGTGAAGGGATCTACTACTGTGTTTATGACTTTAGTGGCTACCACAGTGGTATATCCAGCAACAATAACAAAAAAAAATTATGCCCAGCAGACTCTTCAGCTCAAAACAGTGAGTCAAATGGAGCTTGCACCTAAGGAGCTCTATCTGAATCTCAAAAACTGAGACTCACATTAATACTATCCAACACAGAGCTTTCTGACTGCCCACATACATGTGAAAGCACACTAAAGTCAGATTCAAATATCCTCTCACGCAGAGTCCAGGAAACCCAGCAGAAAACCATTTAGCTCTCCACATGGACCAATGCCTCCTTTCAATAGGAAGGCCCCAGAGATTGTTTTCTCAGAGAATCCTGGGAAACACTCCAAGCTGGGCTCAAACAGCCTTCAACAGCCACTACAAAACCTTTTTTAAATAAATAATAACCTTATTTACATTTCAAGTGTTATCCCCTTTCATAGTTTCCCCTCTGAAAATTTACTATACCCTTCCACCTCCCCCTGCTCCCCAACCTACCCACTCCAATTCCTGGCCCTGGCATTCCCCTTAATTGGGGCATAGAACCTTCCAAGTCCCACCATGTGATTTCTTTTATTGGTAGTTTAGTCCCAAGGAGCTCTGGGGATACTGATTAGTTCATGACGTTGTTCCTCCTATGGGACTGGAAACCACTTCAGCTCCTTGGGTACCTTCTCTAGCTCCTTCATTGGGGACCCTGTGCTCCATCCAATAGATGATTGTGAGCATCCACTTCTGTATTTGCCAGGCACTGGCAGAGGAACTCAGGAGACAGCTATGAAAGGCTCCTGTCAGCAAGCTCTTGTTGGCATCTGCCATAGTGTCTGGGTTTGGTGGTTGTTTATGGAATGGATCCCCAAGTGGGGCAGTCTCTGGATGGTCGTTCCTTCAGTCTCTACTCTGAACGTTGTCTCTATAACTCCTTCCATGGGTATTTTGTTCACCTTCTGAGAGGGATTCTAAGATTCTGGGATAATATCCAGTTATCAGTGTGTGCATATCAGGTGTGTTCTTTTGTGAATGGGTTACCTCACTCAGTATGATATCCTCCAGATCCATCCATCTGTCTAACAATTTCATAAATTCATTGTTTTTAATAACTGAGTAGTGCTCCATTGTGTAAATATACCACATTTTCTGTATCCATTCTTCTGTTGAGAGACATACGGGTTCTTTCCAGCTTCTGGCTATTATAAATAAGGCTGCTAAGAACATAGTGGAGCATGTGTCCTTATTACATATTNGAGCATCTTCTGGGTATATACCCAGAAATGGTATTGCTGGATCTTCCAGTAGAACTATGTCCAATGTTCTGAAGAACCGACAAACTGATTTCCAGAGTGGTTGTACCAGCTTGCAGTCCCAACATGGAATAGTGTTCCTCTTTCTCCACATCCTCACCAGCATCTGCTGTCACCTGAGATTTTGATCTTAGCCATTCTAACTGGTGTGAGGTGGAATCTCAGGTTT
>NW_018392774.1:10223-13889 GCF_900095145.1 Mus pahari | reverse complement strand
TGTGTTCTTGTATTAAGTTTGTGAGAATTTTATTGAGTATTTTTGCATCGATAATCATAAGTGAAATTGGTCTGAAGTTTTCTTTCTTTGTTGGATTTTTGTGTGGTTTAGGTATCAGAGTAATTGTGAATTCATAGAACAAATTGGATCAAGTACTTTCTGTTTCTAATTTGTGGAATAGTTTAAGGAGAATTGGAATTAGATCTTCTTTGAAAGTCTAATAGAACTCTGCACTAAACCCATCTGGTCTTGGGCTTTTATTTTGGATGGGAGACTATTAATGAGTGTTTCTACTTCTTTAGTGGATATGGGGCTTTTTAGATCATTAATCTGATCTTGCTTTAACGTTGGTTCCTGTTATCTGTATAGAAAATTGTCCATTTCATCCAGGTTTTCCTGTTTTATTAAGTATAGGCTATTGTAGTAGGATCTGGTAATTTTTTGGATTTCCTCAGATTCTGTTGTTATATCTCCCTTTTCATTTCTTATTTTGTTAGTTAGGATACTCTCCCTGTGCCCTCTAGTTAATCTGCTAGGGGTTTATCTATCTTTTTGATTTTCACAAAGAACTACCTCCTAGCAATAGGGCAGGATGTAACAATTATTAAGGCTAGAAAGGCAAAAAATTCAGATATTAGCAAAAGTCATTTGGACACTTAGAACGTTGATGAATTGGTCAGAGATTTAAAAACCAACCTAAGTGCATTGAATCCCCTGGATTGGGTTCAATATATAATCCTACTTGCTATTATTATTGGCATTATTTTATTAGTAATTGTTGTGTTTCCACTCATCTTTAGAGTACTTCTGAGATCTGTAGCTATGACAAAGCAGGACATTCTGGAACTGCGGCTGAAAAATAAAAATTAAAAGGGAGAGATGCCCCGCCCACTCCAGTAGTGACTCTCATTACAGGTTTGGAAACCTGGAAGCATTCCTGAGAAAAAGAGTTTCAAGGAAACTCAGCCTCCTGGAGCCCTGGCATTCCAATAACCCATATACTCAAACCCTATTCACATGTTAGTATGGTGTATGCTCTCTTTCAGTATTATAATACGTTTAAAGATTGAACTTTTATCATAAGTGAGCCTCCACCAGTGTTCCAACATCCTAAAATATCCTTAAAGCAAAGAGCTTGGAATTCAGGAGGATTCAGTGAGAAGGTTACCTATTCATTAACATTCAAATTCACTTTTAGTAGAGACCAGTGAACCTAATTAGGCATTACAAAGAACAGAGCCAGCATAGCTCAGGGCAAGCTTAGCAAAGCATACTTTTGGAATCTTCATTTCATCCAAATTACTTTCATAGGCAAGTATTTACCAAGGCCTAGGAAATAGGGGGGGTTGTAGTATTGCATTATTCTTGAGAAGGTCTGCTAGAGCAGAACTCCCTGGTGCTAGCTCTCACAAGGCTCAAAGGAGTAGCATAAATTGTGACTAGGGTGTGAATTTCTTACCTGTCTTTACCTGACCCTATGCAGTTGTTTTATCTTTACTGTAAACATTACCTGGCACCTATAAGTCCTTTTGAAATCATTCCTCTGTTTTGTGTCAGATACCTTCAACTTTGCCTGCTGTGACATCCTACCCCTTTATTTTCTGTATTATATAAGACTGGTGCTCACTTTGGGAAAATACATTCAGATTCTACACTCTCATTCATGTCAGTCTCTTTGTCACTTGCCGAATCCTCACTCATCTGCAATTGAGAGCAGTTCCACGCAGATAGGAGACGCAGAAAAGAGGTAGTCTGTGGCAATTTTCATTAAACTCTAAAGTGTCTTTAATTTCTTTCTTTCTTTCTTTCTTTCTTTCTTTCTTTCTTTCTTTCTTTCTTTCTTTCTTCCATGACCAAGTTATCATTGAGTAGAGTGTTGTTCAATTTCCACATTTCTGTGGACTTTCTATTATTTATGTTGTTATTGAAGATCAGCCTTAGTCAATGATGATCTGATAGGATGCATGAAATTATTTCAGTATTTTTGTAGCTGTTAATGCCTGTTTGGTGACAGATTACATGGTCAGGTTTGGAAGAGGTACCACGATGTGCTGAGAGGAAAGTATATCCTTTTTTTTTTTAGGATAAAATGTTCTATAGATATCTGTTAAATCCATTTGTTTCATAACTTCTGTTAGTTTCACCGTGTCTCTGTTTAGTTTCTGTTTTCAGGATCTGTCCATTAATGAGAGTGGGGTGTTGAAGTCTCCCACTATTATTCTGTGAGGTGTAATGTGTGCTTTGAGTTTTAGCAAAGTTTCTTTCATGAACGTGGATGCCCTTGCATTTGGAGCGTTGATGTTCAGAATTGAGAGTTCATCTTGGTAAATTTTACCTTTGATGAGTAAGAAGTGTCCCTCCTTACCTTTTATGAGAACTTTATGTTGAAAGTTGATTTTATTCAATATTAGATTGGCTACTCCAGCTTGTTTCTTGGGACCGTTTGCTGGAAAATTGTTTTCCAGCCTTTTACTCTAAGGTAGTGTCTGTCCTTGTCCCTGAGGAGGGTTTCCTGTAAGCAGCAAAATGTTGGATCCTGCTTACATAACCAGTCTGTTAGTCTATGTCTTTTTATTGGGCAAATGAGTCCATTGATACTAAGAGATATTAATGAAAAGGTGTTGCTTCCTGTTGTTTGTGTTTTTAGAGTCGGAATTCTGTTCATATGGCTATCTTCTTTAGGTTTGTTGAAAGATTACTTTCTTGCTTTTTCTAGAGCTTAGTTTCCCTCTGTGTTGGAATTTTCCCTTTATTATCCTTTGAAGGGCTGGATTTGTGGGAAAATATTGTGTAAATTTGGTTTTGTCATGGAATACCTTGGTTTCTCCATCTATGGTAATTGAGATATTTGCTGGGTATAGTAGTCTGGGCTGGTTTTTTTGTTCTCTTAGGGTCTGTATGACATCTGACCAGGACCTCCTGGCTTTCATAGTCTCTGGAGAGAAGTTAGGTGTAATTATGATGGGTCTGCCTTTATATGTTACTAACCTTACTGTTTTTAATATTCTTACTTTGTTTTGTACACTTGGTGTTTTGATTATTATGTGATGGGAGGAATTTCTTTTCTGGTCCAAACTATTTGGAGTTCTGTAGGCTTCTTGTATGTACATGGGCATCTCTTTCTTTCAGTGGGGAAGTTTTCTTTTACAACTTTGTTGAAGATATTTACTGGCACTTTAAGTTGGAAATCTTCCTTCTTGACTATACCTATTATCCTTAGGTTTGGTCTTCTCATTGTGTCCTGGATTTCCTGAATGTTTTGTGTTAGGATCTTTTTGCATTTTGCATTTTCTTTGATTGTTGTGTCAATGTTTTCTATGATATCTTTTACACCTGAGATTCTTTCTTCTATCACTTGTATTCTATTGGTTAAGCTTGCATCAATAGCTACTGACCTCTTTCCTAGGTTTTCTATTTCCAGAGTGGTCTCCCTTTGTGATTTCTTTATTGTTTCTACTTCCAATTTTAAATCCTGGATGGTTTTTTTCAATTCTTTCCCCTGTTTGGATGTGTTCTCCTGCATTTCCTTAAGGGAGTTCTGTATTTCCTTCTTATAGTCTTCCATCATCATCATGAGAAGTGACTTTAGAGCCATATCTTACTTTTCTGGTGTGATAGTGTATCCAGGACTTGCTATGGTGGGAGATTTTGGTTCTGATGATGCCA
>NW_018392774.1:0-9848 GCF_900095145.1 Mus pahari | reverse complement strand
AAGTATCCACACAATGGTCATCCTTCTTGGTTTTCTTCTGTTTTGCGTAATGTATCTTGGGTATTCTAAGTTTCTGGGCTAATATCCGCTTATCAGTGAGTGTTGCTTCAGTTCTTATCCTTGCTTCCTGCCATCTAATTATCTCAAATGCTCCCTGTTCTCAATATATCTAATTGGAGCCTGTCCTTCATGTAATCCCAGTTGAGTCAGAAATCTTCAGAGTCCAGCTTTCTCTGAGATCCTGTATTTCCCGGATCCTGTTGTCCTGAGATTCTGAGTGTGTCAGAGTTCTTGGCAGTCAGGCTTCCTCTGAGACCCTGAGATCCTTGTGTGACCAAGCTCCTGGGATCCTGGGATCATGGAATCCTAAGATCCTGGTTGTGTTAGAGCACCTGGAAGTGGTACCTCCTGTGGGGACCTTAGAGCTGTCCACTGAGTTCTAAACCAAGGTAGACCAGCACTGACCAGAAGGAACCCAGGTCGGGCCAGACTCCTGTGTCCCTGCTCCTGCTGGCCCCAGGCACTCCCAGTTCTGTTGGAACAGATGTTGTATTTCACTCACCAGTGATCCTAAGGTCCTGGATGTGGTAGGGTGCCTGGAGGTTGAGATTCCTCTGGGGACCATGGACATTCTGCCAAGTTCCTGCCCAAGGTGGCGCAGAGCTAGCACCAACTGGGTGGCACTTCAAAACCTTGGATTTGGCCATCTTTACCTTGCATACACAAGACAAAATAACTCAGACACAGCCTAAATATATTCGTTCAGTTACTCCATGGACCACAAGGACCATGGGGTATATTCTAAAAGACCAGTAGAAAACTACAGGGATCATGTTGCTGCAGCTGAGCCTAACATCAACTGACTATGAACTGCCTGTATCTTGGTAGAGGATCCAAAGAAAAGAAGCACCTCCCAGCCTTCTGCTCATCTGAGACAGGATTTTGTTTGGACAGTGTTTTTTGCATCTTTGGGCCCCATTCATTGGACAATGATGCATCTGTTAAGGGACAGAACAACAGTGGGAACTAATCTGCAACCAAAAATCTAAAGACCCTGCCTTACCCAACAGGAAGATCAGAGAGAGGCTTAGGCAGAGTCCCCCTCTGACTCCTGTTGGGGACACATTTGGCCACTTGGATTCTCTGTGGGATCTCTGTTCTCAGCAGTCCCTTCCAGAACTCTTGTCCTCGACCTTACTCTCCTCTGCTTTGTCTTTGTCTTCCCTGCCACAGAGATTCCGGGAGTGTAACTGTGGACAAGACACATCTGTGTCATGTAGTGTTGGCTGTGTCACTAGGAAGCTATAGTGTGTTTCTAACTAGGGAACAGATATGAGAAGGCCCTGTGTCTTTGATGAACTGACCCTTGGGGCCCATCCCATCATTCCTGCAAGTCTGGGCCAGGCATGGTCACATGACATCAGTCTGTCTCATGTTCTGTCTCTGCTAGAGCCATGAGACAGATACTGACATAGATCAGGTACAGGAACAGCAGAGTGGCTCTTCTCCATCTGCCATCACAGCATGGCAGGAAGACCGCAGGGGGAGGATTCTGCATGGGCCTCTCTCACTGTGGAATACCTACCACAGTGGTACAGAGCAGTCTCAACTCTCTGGAAGGATCTATTCCCTCAACTAGAGTGGCTAGCCAGTGAGGGTATGTGGGACACTAAGTTTGGCCTGGAATCAAAGCTTTGAGCCTAGAGAGCACCAGTGGACTAGGATTGAGAGTCCCAGGTTCTGGTCTACCCATACACAATCTCTATAATAGTACCCATGGTGGCTTCAAGCAGCTGATCTCTGAAGTGCCCCATCCAACATGCCATTTGCACTGGTACCAGAAAGTTTCAGATCTCAGCAGAAAAAAACTTGGGGTTGAAATACCCCACACACACTTCAGGGTCCAATAGGTCCTAGGGTACACTCAGCCCTGCCATAGTTAATGGACTTCAAGCCAAGAAGTATCTGCTAGACTTGGAGGTACTCTGGACCATGGTGACACACAATGATACAGAAACACATCCAGAAGAATTCTAGAAGATAATCGAAGCTATTCACATGAGGAGGTATGTCCTAGAGAGATCAATTCCTCACACAACCTACTCAGAGGACAGGAACAACCAAAGTAGGGTATAAGCCTGGATTATATGCACTTACACAAGAACTCACACACACACACACACACACACACACACACACACATACACATTTACATAGGCATGAACATGTGTGCTTACACAGACATACACACTTGTACCCATATGCATTCACACACTAATATAACATATACATACATGTGTGGGCATACACACACACATGCACTGACACACAAACACATAAACACCCACATGCAAGCATATACACACATGCACTCACACACACACATTCATGCACACATGCACTTGTACACACACATAAACATGCACATACACACATACGCACGAATACACACAGACAGATAGTCACAACCAGAAAGAACCTGCCAGGTTTGCCCACTCAAACCAACCCATCCAGAGTGGCAGGATGAAGACTGATAGTATCAATGTTACCCCAAGGGGGCCCTATTATAAAGGCTCCTGGAAGTAGACACACAGTGAGGGAGAATTTCATCCAGTCAGGGGCACTGCGCTTACCTATATTAGTGGATGTGGTCACAGTGCCATACATACATTATACGAAAAAACTTAGCTGAGAATGGTGGCTCAGTATTTAATCCCAGGTTTAAGAATACAAAAGCATCTACATCTCTAAGTTGGAGGCCAGAACATCCAGGACTACATGAAGAAAACCAATATTTAAAAGGAAACAAAGCAAGTTAGGAAAAGGAAAAGCTTGTCCCGAAACCACTCAGTGCTCACACAAGATCTGCCCGCAAGTTAAACCTAACCATGCAGACCCCTACTCAGCTAGAAGACTCTGAAGCTCTGACAGGATTTTGAACAAGTTACTAGCACAGTGGGGACAGCTCGGGCTACCACTGTAAGAAAAGCTCAAACCAAAACTGGCATCCAAAACTCATCCCGATACCCATTCCCCACCTGGTTTTGTGTGTGTGTGTGTGTGTGTGTGTGTGTGTGTGTGTGTGTGTGTGTGTGTCTGTGTCTGTGTCTGTGTCTGTGTCTGTGTCTGTGCGCGTGTATGTATACCCAACCAGCCAAGTTATAAACAGTCCTTTATAACTTGGAGTAGGTCGTCCTTTCCCTTTCATCTTGCCTCAGGACTCTCCCACAAATCTGACCTTTGAGGAGAGAATACAGGGAGGAGAGATGATCCAGCTCTTACCACCATGACTCTAGGCAGTTAACTTCAGTAATGAGCCACTGATATCCAGTAAATACTGCAAGAGCAACAGACTCCACAGCCCATGGAATATATTCCACCAAGGCCCCAAACTGGAATCTCTTCCACAGAAGCAGCAACCAGTCCTTGCCTGACAGGACAGCAAACAAAGCTCAGCCAGAACCACATGGGAACACACAGAGAGATTGGACACAGAGAGCACTGTGCGTCAGAAATGAACCACAAGGAATGCCCCAGAATCCTTGCCTAAAAATGTCACAGAGTGCCAAGATGGGAAAAGTACAAAACGGGAAACAATAAATGCCCCCAAGAAAGTATAAACAAATTAGGAAGAATAAAGAAGAATTATAAGGGTAGAGTGTCACACAAAAGGTTCTACTAATGCCTTCAATACTGAGTGTAAAAACGAACAAATTAAAAGGATTTCTTCTCCCTTGAACTCCAACCGAGAAAAATTCATTCTCTCTGTTAAGGAGAGGAGAAAAGAATGTCTGAGCCCTGTGTTGACAGTGCCAGGCCCCACTGCCAGGCTGTGGTAAATGACAGGGTGACTCTCAGGAACAGACAAGGACTAAGGGAGAAGGGGGTTAGGAAACAACTGCCCTGACATCATAAAAGTACTCTTTAAAAGAAGAATAAGAATGTGTAAAGAGCAGAGAATGGCAGCCAGAGCAGCAGACACATAAGTAGATGGTCAGTCTTAGAGGAAAGATCTACATAGTCTGTGAGGCTTTCAAAGAGGAAAGGACAGCCATACCACAAAGCAAAAAGCCAGGCTCTCCTGACACAGCCTGAAGCTTCTGCCCTGGATCCTCTCAGCCCATTTGTTAGGGTCTCAAGACATCACCATGGCGCCTCCTCCAAGAGGAGGAAGGAAGGCAGCTTGTCAGTGAGGAAGTCACCTAGAGACAGATCTTTCCAGTAATTCTTATCACCCCTCCCTCAGCAGCTTCCATCCAGGCATTAAGAGAACAAGAGATGTTGGAATGTCAGCCTTGTGGCAGGCCCAGACCCAGCATTCTGTCCAGAACATTCCTGAAGAGTTAGAAGCCCAGGAGGAAAAAAGCTGGATCTACACTCGGGATAACCTCTGGACTCTGCCCTGCTGCCTGTGCCTCAATGGTCCCTTACTCCTGCAAAACCAGAGTCCTTACTCAGCTGGGCTTTTTGTGAAGGGATCTATTACTGTGTTAATAACTACGGGTATAGCTACCACAGTGCTGTATCCAGCAACAAAAACATATTGTGCCCAGCAGACTCTTCAGCTCAAAACATTGCACATAAGGGGCTTTAAGTGTCTCTTGAACGCTGAGGCTCATTAGTTAAGACTACTGAACACACAAGATTCTGACTGACCACGGAGAAGTCAATGCACCCTCCAGTCAGACTCAAAGTCCTCTCACCAAGAGCACTGAACAACAGCAAAAACCACTCTGCTCTTTTCCTGGCCCACGGCCTCCTCTTAACAGGAAGGGCTCTAGAGAACTTTCTCTCAAAAAAAATGTGGGGAACACCCCAAGCAGAGCTCAGACAGCCTTCCACAGCCACAGGGCAACCATTGATTTGCCATCTTTACCTGGTACCCACATGACAGTAGCTCCTCAGTCACAGCTTAAACATGTTCATTAAGTCATTTGGTGCTCCACACGGAGCCTGTGGTAGGTTCTACCAAGATCAGTGGTGGACTACCTGGAGCATGTTGCTGGGGCTGAGCATGACTTCAACTACCTAGGAGCTCCCTGTATCCTGGCAGAGGATCTAAAGGACAGAAGCATCACCCAACCTACTGCTGACCTGAGAACGGTTTTTGCTTTCGTGGAGTTGTTTAGTTTCTTTGTGCCCTATTTTTTGGAACATGATGAATTTATTGAGGGAAAAATATGCCAATGGTAACCACCTGGCAGCCCCAAATCCAAAGACCCTGCCTTAGCCTACAATGAAAGACCAGAGAGGCCTACACAGAATCCACCTCTGCTTCCTGCTGGGAACATGTTTGGCCATTCGGCCTCCTTATGTGGATCTCTGCTCTCAGCAGCCCCTTCCAGAAACCTAGTCCTCATTCCTTACTCTCCTGGCCTTCCCTGCCACAGAGTCTCCCGGAATGTAACTGCCGAGGACCAGCCCCAGTCGGCCTCCCTCAATCTGAGGAAGAAATTAGGGGTTCCGGTTACAGGCAAGCAAGGAGTTGGCATGTGTGACAGACATGGACACAGAGAGAGTGTGTATCTGAATGCATTTTCTCAAAGCAAGCACCAGTCTTATAATACAGAAGAAAAACAAGAAAACTAGGCAAATACATCTGCCAAGGTACATTGGTTCTTTACACACAAAACAAAGAAAATGCATACATAAAAAGATTGCAGAAGCCAGGTCATGTTTACAACAGAGAGTAGGAACAACCCTTAATTAAGATCAGCTAAACACATGAGCCAGGTGAATGCTCTGATGCAGTGCTAATCTATTGTTAAACCCACCACCAGGGGTCCTTTAGTAAATACCTGATTATACTATTCCTCTGGGCCTAGTGAAAAACNTNCACCAGGGGANTTCTGTTCTACTAACCCTTTCATGAAACCACAACCCACCTATTTCCTAGGCCACTGTATATTCCTGTGTATGGGTGTGACTCGGCTATTGTTCTAAGTAATTACTATGTAGACTAGCCCTGAGCTTTCTAGCTCTTATTCAAGTAAATAGTAATGCCTGATTTTTTTCACTGTCTCTACTAGAGGTAAATTTGAATGTTACTGAATAGGTAACATTCTTATTAAATTCCAAGCACAGGGTCGGCTCAAGGTCTTTCTGGGACATTGGAACACTAGCGGAGGCTTAGCTATATGTCAAAATCAATCCTTAAAGGCACTTAAAATAAAACAATACTGAAAGAGAGCACACGAATCCATATACCAGACAAACACTAGAAAAGGTTTTGAGTATATGAGCTATTGGAATGCCAAGGTTCAAGGAGGCTAAGTTTCCCTGAAACTCTTTGCCTCAGAACTGTGTCCAGGTTTCTAGGCCTGTCATGCAAGTCACTACTGTAGTGGATCTAGCAGTGGACAAGACACTTCTGTGTCATGTAGTGTTGGCTATGTCACTGGGAAGTTACAGTGTGTATCTCACTAGGGAACAGGTACTGGAAGGTTCTGTGTCATTGATGAGCTGACTATTGTGACCCATTCCATTATTCCTGTTAGTGTGGGCCAGGGCTGATGACATGACATTAGCATGTCTCATGTTCCATCTCTGCTAGAGCCATGAGACGGTTATTGAAATGGATCAGATACAGGAACAGCAGAGTGCCCCTGAAGAGGGTTCTTCTCCATCTGCCATCACAGCATGGCAGGAAGACCACAGGAGGAGGATTCTGCATGGGCCTCTCTCACTGTGGAATACCTACCACAGTGGTACAGAGCAGTCTCAAATCCATGGAAGAACCATACCACTCATCTAGTGGCTAGCCAGAGTATGTGGGACCCTAAGTTTGGCTTGGAGTCACAGATTTGAGCCTAGAAACCCCCCAGTGCACATAGGATTGATAGTCCCAAGTTCTGGTCTAGCCAGATTGACAGGACCTCTATATCAGTACCCATGGTGAATTCAGGCAGCTAGCCTCTACAGTGCCACATGTCTTGTGACCTTACCGGAAAGGTTCTTATCGCAACAAAAAAAAATTTGGAGATCAAGGACCTCATAAACATACTTCACTGTCATATAGGCCCCATGGAACCTGAGTCCAGCCAAAGTGTAGGGACCACAGGTCAAGAGATTCTGCTAGAGTCTGACCTTGGTGACTTTAGGGTTCTCAGTACCATGGTGACATTGAATGATACAGAAACATATCCTGGACAATTCTAGAAGATGCTCAAGGCTCTACAGGTGAGCAGATATGTCCTGGAGAGATTAATTCCTCACTCTTCATTCTAAGAGGACACAAACAACCCAGGTAGGACATGATCCACAATTACACACACACACACACACACACACACACACACACACACACACATACAAACACACACACACAAATGTCCCAACCAGAAAGAACTCACCAGCCTTGACCACTCGACCAGCCCATCCACACTGTAGGCATGAAGACTGATAGCCTCAATGTTACACTCATGCAGCCCTGTTATAAAGGAGCCTAGAAGTAGACACACATTGACAGAGAATTTCTTCCAGCCTGAGGCACTGTGCTTACCTATATTAGTGGATGGGGCCACAGTGTCATACATATTTTATACATAAAACTTAGCTGGGCATGGTGGCTCATGTATTTAATCCCAGCACTCAGAAGACAAAGGCAGGCAGTTCTCTGAGTTGGAGGTGAACACAATTATGGCTACATGATGAAAACATAACTTTGAAAAAAACATAAAGAAAGAGAAGAAAGGAAGAAGGAGGGGAGGGGTGGAGGGAGGGAGGGAAGAAGCATGGGAGGGAGGAAGGGAGAGAGAGAGACAGAGAGAGAAGAAAAAGAAAAAATGCTGCCCCAAAATGACTGAGTGCTCACACAACCCCTCAGGTGAAACCTGCTATTGAATGCACACAGTCAGCGGGAAGACTCTGAAGCTCTGAGAGGATTTCAAACAAGAGGGTAATAACTCAGGATTCCACTGTAGGAAATGCTACAACCAAGCTGGCCTCCAAAACTCATCCCCAGACCCATTCCCGGCATGGCTTTGTATGTTCAGGTGTGTGTGCACACATGTGAATGTACATGTGTATACATACCCAACAATCCAGCTCCTTTTGAGTATCCACATTCCTTGATAATATGGAGTAGGCCATCCATATACTTTCATCTTGACTGAGGACCCTCTACCAAAGCTGAGACGAGGAGAGAAGGTACAGGCAGACAGAATCAGTCAGCTCTTTCCACCATGACTAAAGGCAGGAAAGTCCAGGAATGAGCCTCTGACATCCTGTAAATACATTAACAGCAATAGACAAAACACCCCTGAAGCACCATGACAACAAGGCCACAAACTGGCATCTGCTCCATGGGTCCAGCAACAAAGGATCAGCCTGCGCTCAGTCAGGTCTAGAAAGGAAGTTTACAAGAATCGGCATGAGAAGCAGCACTGTGGTGTCAATGTCAAAAACACACCTTAGAAAGTTGACACAGGCTGCAGTTCAGACAGCAGCAGTCAGAGTAGACACACAGACATCAGACAGGTGCCTGGTACAGAGGCCCGGGTCAAAGCATTAATCAAAACACCTGAGCCTCTTCTGTCACCTGTAGCCATTCATGATCATACACATGGCCAGGTCCTCCATGAGGTTCAGGAGTTAAGACTCAGAATGTCATCCACTTACCTACAGTTATGCATCCATTGGCCATCAATGAACTCAGGAGTTATACTAGACTAGAAATCCTAAAGTAAAGATGAAATGCACAAAACACACACGCAAACATGAGAGAGAGATACAGGTAAGAGAAACAGAGAGAGAGAGACAGAGAGAGAGACAGAGAGAGAGACAGAGAGACAGAGACAGAGAGACAGAGACAGAGAGAGACAGAGAGAAAAGAGAGAGAGTAGGAAATTCAAAACTCCCAGTAGTTACTATTAACAATGGGACACAGGTTTTGAATCCCTCCTCAAAGTGGTCAAAGCCTGTTGTGTACACCACTAAGATGACCACTCTGGCCATCCTCTTCCTCTGCTTTGTGAAGGCAGGAGATGTTTTAACAGCATCACCATAACCTTGAGATTGTCCTATAGAGTCACCAAGAACAGCTCCTCCCAGCGTCTTCTCTTTGGTGGTTCTCTCCTCCTGCGAAGCCACACACATCAACAGGTGATTCAGTGCCTTACAGGAGCCTGAGGGGGGAGTACCCATCTCTCCCCTGCACCAGAGGTAAAAGCATCTTCAGATATCCCAGGACATGGACTGCCTGGTCATTCTGAACATCAGTCACACAGAGAACAACCCTGCTGAGGACCAGAAAGAGGCAACTGTGTGTCCATCTAGCCCACAGTTGGAGAGGACAATAAAGAGCTGATGAATCTGTACTCACTTAGCCTGTGTTACCCACCCTTGCCCCCAAGTTCAAGTTAAGGGAAATACTAAGGGTCTAAAGACAACTGCAGAGTGGCTGCCAGTATTAAATACCAGATTGCAGAAGAGAGGAAAACACCTTTCTAACAATTGAAGGACGGGTTAACTGAAAGAGGACATGTGGGACCAAATGAAGATGGAACAAGACCAATGGCCACAGCACAGGTTTTAAATAAAAATAATAATAACAAAACTAAACAAAATAAAAACTGAAGATTCCAAACATACACCAAAGTGTTAAAGGATAGAAGAGCGTACCTTGTGCACCAAGAGTCCCCTCACTAGACCAAGAGGTAGCCCCAAGATGACCCAAGCACCTTCCAGGAGTCATCTCCAGGGGTCTGAGTCAGTCAGCTCTAGCACATTCTAAGTTTCAGCCCATTAGCATCTCCACTGCAGCTGAATGCAAAAGCCACAGATTGGAACCAGAGACCACACCAGGAATAGTAGACTAAGGAGGGACTCAGGGAGCTTGTGTCACATTA
>NW_018392773.1:28916-73877 GCF_900095145.1 Mus pahari | reverse complement strand
TGGGAAGAGAGGCCCCTTGGTCTTGCAAACTTTATATGACCCAGCACAAAGGAACGCCTGGGCCAAGTAGTGGGAGTGGGTGGGTAGGGGAGCAGGGGCGGGGGGATATCGGGAACTTTTGGGATAGCATTTGTAATGTAAATGAAGAAAATTATAATAATAAAAGTAAATAAAGAAAGAAAAATTAATAAAAATAAAAATAAAGAAATAAAGCAATGTATATGTCGGTATTTTTTATCCCTTGATTTAACGGAATTTGGGTGGGAGCTGGTATCACAGTCCTTTTCCATAATTTTGGCAGGGTAGCAAAAGCCACATGCAACAGACAAGCTAGAGTGTCAGAAGCATGACAGAATCAGGGTGGGACTCTTCTGTAACAGTATAATTTATTTCATTTCCTGCTATGTCTTATACAAGATTTGTGCAAACATTATAACAAAACTAAACAATTTAAAGAAGCAACATATGAGGTGACCTATTCAAATGCAACACTTAAGAGAAAGAAGAACATGTGAAGTCATCCCATGATAAACATTCTAAATGGTATCTAGAAAAATAGTGCCAGTACCTAAGTACATGCAGGATGTTAGCAAAGACATGGAACTCTTTTAATGCAGAAGGTGGAAACTTAAAGAATGCTATTATAATTAATGACTCTTCCCATAGGTTCACCAACAGGCTAGACAGAAAGAAGAACTGCCAAATAAATATGGGCAGCATGTACTTCCTCTTCCTTATATCCAGAAAAGCCCGGAATCCATTCTTACTCTGACTCATTTGACATCTTCAGTTCTTGTCTCTCACATTTCAGTAAAGAGATGAGTCTTCTAAGAATGCAACATACTTTCCCCAGAATATGTATCATATCTGAAATTATATGTACAAATATGCAGACATGCACTCATGAGTACACTGTTTTGAAACACAATTACTTATTTTTTAAAATGTTTCTCTCTGTTAAACTGTGAGTCTCGAATTTAAAGGACTTCATTCTGTGTGTTGCTCCATTCTTAGAACCTGTTTTATGTTGAGAATGTACTTGTTCAGTTGCTATTACTTGAATTATTCACTTTTGAAATATTATCTATAGCATTACATACTTGAAGGACACAGGAAAAACTATGAAGTTGTACTGTAGCATTCTATGGTAGTGTAAACTTGAAAACTCTAAGACCAGGGTTTATTAAGTAAAGGCTGAAATGAGTCATTCTATGTTATAAAGGAATCAATTTTAGTGGTAGTGGAGTGTAAGGAAATTGGCAGGGAAGAAACTTATATATATATATATATATATATATATATATATATATATATATATATATATATACAATTAAGACGTTTTCTATGCAAACAAAAACAAAATGAATTCAGGAGCATAAATGACTCACTAGGGAGTCCCAGATGATATGAATCATCTTTGCCTGCTGTGGATCACTGAGATAATCATGTTCTACTGCAAATAGATGTACATTACCTGACGGTTGAGCTATGCATTGAATTAAAAGTATAATGACAAGTCATTAGGAGTTCTTTAAACCTATATTGATTAAGCAGTAAATTCTCCTCTGGGGCTTATAACATATTCAGCTGTAGGTTCAAAGACCATAGTGACAGGTATGGGCTTTATTTTCTGGATAAGGATTTAAATCTAATCAGAAAATGGTTGCTTACCCCCATGATGTTTGTGCCTCTATCTATCTATCTATCTATCTATCTATCTATCTATCTATCTATCTATCTATCTTATTATTTACATGTACATGCATATATGTAGACATCAGAAAACAACTTGTGGGGTTTCTTTTTATACTTCCATCTTGAGAGTCCCAGGGATCAAACTCAGGTCATTGAGCTTGTAGGCAAGGGTCTTTGCCTGCTAAAAATCAAGTACTTTTTTTTTTTTTTTTTTTTTTGGTTTTTTGAGACAGGGTTTCTCTGTATAGCCCTGTCTGTCCTGGAACTCACTTTGTAGACCAGGCCTGCCTCTGCCTTCTGAGTACTGGGATTAAAGGCATGAGCCACTACGCCTGGTTCAACCAGTATTTTTATCTTGGAGGACTTTTCCTCAGTAGCCTCAGGACTTAAGCCTTGAAAGTAGATATATCTTTTGAGCATTATGTAAATTCAGGAAGTCCTGAAGCAAGGATTGTGTACTCTGGTGCAACATTCTCCATGAGCAATATCTTAGGGACCTGACTGCACAACTTTCAAGTACTTTTGTTTTGCTGGATAATCATAAATTTTATTGATGTACAAGTCTTTTATAGTTTACAGAATATACAGGACATTTTTCCTTATATGATTCTATTAAGGGGACACACACACACACACAAGTCTGTGTGTGTGTGTGTGTTGTTCAAGGGTATAAAATATCAAAACTATCCAAATGAAATATTTATTGATGATTATGACTTCTTCAACTGCACACTTCAGTTGAGGATTCCAAGTAAAACAGACAGGAATTTTCATGTAGCTCTGGTAATCAAACCAGAGTCCTTGTCTTGTTTTGTAATTATTCTGTCCCTAAGATAGACCCTCAGATCTCAGATAAGAATTTGTGGTGATATTGGACTGAGCACAGGGTCCTCAATGAAGAAGCTAGAGAAAGGACCCAAGGAGCTAAAGGGGTTAGCAGCCACATAGGAGGAACAACAATATGAACTAACCAGTACCTCCAGAGCTCCCTGGGACTAAATCACCAACCAGTGAGTACACATGGTGGGACTCATGGCTCCATCTTCATATGTAGCAGAGAATGGCCTAGTAGGTCATCAATAGAAAGAGAAGCCCTTAGTCCTGTGAAGGCTCGATGCCCCAGTGTAGGGGAATGCCAGGGCCAGGAAGCAGGTGTGGGTGGATTGGTTAACAGAGGGAGGTAGGGAGGGATAGTGAGTTTCCAGAGGCTAAACAAGGAAGGGGAGCATAATTTGAAATGTAAATAAAGTAAATAACTAATAAAAAAAGAATTTGTGGTGATAATTTTAAAATTAAGATATATGTGTTTAAAGGAAAGCAATGAGAGGAAGTTTCATAGCTCTAGGACTTCCTTAATTCAAAACAGTACTACAAGTTAGGTCATTGGAGGGTGAGGGAAATGGTTGGATCCTTTAAGAGTACTTGGGCAAGGTCCCAGTGGTTTTGTTTTTGTTTGTTTGTTTGTTTGGTTGGTTGGTTGGTTTTTTGGGTGTGAGCCATACTCTGATTTACCCTGTCCACCAGAGGGTAGAGGGGCAGTGGTTATGAGTGCTGCTCCAGCCTGCACCCATTTTGAGAAAGCATTCCATCAGCCAGAGGCTAGAGGAGTGCTATCTCTGCCATTAACTGCTTTGCCAGCAGAGTAGCTGCTGCTTGTTTTGGACTGTTCAGGTCTCATAAAGTTCTTCTGGAGCAAGGGTGGGTTTCATCTGCAGATCAGAAAAGAACCTGTCTAGCAGCCATTTAGAATCCATCCAGAAAGTTCTTTAGATGTTCCATTCTTTCTCTAGTGAGAGAAACTCTAGCATATGGCTAAGTCTAAAGAGCTCCATGAGAGCAGCTGAAGGTGGACTTTCAGTAAACGTGTGAGTTGTGACATCATCAAGAAGACAGAAAAAGATTTAAGAATAAAAATATTAAACTGAAGAGGGCGCAAGTTCAGGGCTTATGAAGCCTTAACATAACCAGTCTGGGGAGGTCTTTCTTGTTTCTTCATTCTTATCTGTTGACTTTGACCCTGGTGTTCCCTAATACAACAATGGGAAGCTAGCTGAAGTCTACTTCTAGCCAGAATTTAAGAGGGAGACATTATACAACTGTAGGTCAAGGCTAAGCTCTATGCTTAGTCTTTTAGATATAGTTAAGGCAATGATGCTTTGATGTTTGTCTTCCCAAAGAGCAACATATCCCATCAGCAGGGTAAAATGCACTGGAAAACAGCTGTCAGGAAGCATGTTGACTTAAATTACTGGTTATCTTCAATAAAAATTATTCTTGAACAGAGAATACTAGTCTCTCTTATTTATGAACAGTACTTTCCATTAATATATTATTTTACCTGCTTTGGGGGATGCTTTTTCTTCTTCTGGGATACAAAGGGAGGTGCCTACCCTTACTGAAACTTGATATGCCATATTTTTTGATATCTATGGGACACCTGTTGTTTTCTGAAGGTAAACAGAGGAGGAGTGGATGGGAGAGGGGGGAGACTGGGAGGAGAGGAGGGAGGGAAAACTTTAGTTAGGATGGAATATATAAGATAAGAATAAATTTAAAAACTGAAAAAATATATTGCTTTGGTTTCAACCTTTTCTTTGCTTTAGGTTGAATATAAAGTGTCCTACATAGACTTGAGTTTTAAATGGTTGCTTTTCAGTTGGTGACACTGTTTTGTGAGACAAGACTATGAAACCTCCTAGGTACAACCTAGCTGGCAGAAGTAGTTGAGCAGGGCTGAGCTTAGAAGATGACAGCAACCTTTGGTTCTGAATTCTGCTTCCCTGTGTTGTGTGACTTGAACCTCACTACATGTTCTCAAGACTTTGAACTCTGCATGATTCCCTTGCCACAGAAGAATGTCCCTCTCTAAAACTGTGAGTAAAATCAAAATCTTCCTCTCTTTGTTTCTGTCAGACATTCTGTCTCACTTATGCTCAGGTAATAAGAAATCTTCATTGTTTGTCTGATGTATAGGGTTAATGTGAAGGCTTATGTGCCCATTCTAAAACATTCTTACAATACTCCTAATATATCTGTAGTGTCTTAGGCTTAAATATTTTGTCCCTATTTATAATTATATGACTTTAAACAAATTCCCTTTTCCTCTCTTGCCGCCAGCTCTTCTGTGAAATGAGAATAGTCATAGCAATGAATGTGTACCAGTCATGCAGAAAACAGAGAGAGAAAGGGAGAAAAAACCTTGTGGAATTCATATAACAAAGAAATAAAGATGTCAGTTACTATTTGTTATAATTCTTATTTTTTATACATTTTTCAAATCCCTGTGTCTTCAGTAAAATATTTGCAAATTTTCCTACAATTGATTTCTCTTCTGTTTCATATTGCCTTTGAAACAATAGCATTAAATCACAAAGACATGATTTAGAAAGCTTTAGAAATTAGAAGATTCTAAAGAGTTTGAAGAAAATGTATATGTCAGATATGAAATTACCTCTAAGGAGTCCTATTTCTTTTATATGCCTTTCTTTTAATGCCTTCCCCATTTGTACCTATCCCTTCTCATTTTATCCCTCTTATTCAGTCCTAAGGTCTATAAATATGAATGTTTCTACATTAAATCCAAACTTAACTGAGAAGCTACACATAATTCTCAGTCTTTGTTTGAACATGATCAGATAAACACACATACACACTCACAAGTATATATGTGTGATTCGTGTTTGCCTAAATGAATAAGTAAATCCATATAAAGTATAACCTCAATATAATAGGGACAACATGCTGACTGGAGGTGGCACAGGCCTTTAATCTCAGCACTTGGGAGGCAGAGGCAGGAGGATTTCTGAGTTCAAGGCCAGCTTGTTCTACAAAATGAGTTCCAGGACACCCAGGGCTATAGAGAGAAACCCTGTCTCAAAAAAAAAAAAATAGTGACAACATAGTCAGCAGATATTTCATTAAAGACATATATGTAACATACATGATATAAAATGATAGTCAATATTATTATACACTAGGGGAACACGAATATAATCCACAAAAGATCACTATGTGCTTTTCTTCAAAAAATGGAAAACTAACAACAGGAATTTTGAAAAGTACACAAAACATCAGGAATTGTCATATACTTTTGTGGGAATACATACTTTTTTCTTTTTGTGTATATGTGGTGGGCATACATGTGGAGTCCAGAAGACAATGTCAGATATTATTCTAAGTTACTATATGCCTTGGGCTTTAAGATAAGTTCCCTTACTGAGGCTAGAAGTCATTAATTGGGATGGACTGGCAAGCCAGTTGGCACCTAGGGAATACCTGCCTGGACATTCTCAGGGCACACACTGCTGTGGCCATCACCTTCATGTGGGTGCTGAAAATGGAATTCATATCCTCATGCTTGTGTGATAAACATATTACTAATTAAGCTACATTCCCAAACCCTAGAATATATGATTTTACACCCATTTTCAAATATGGTTCGACAGTTTCTTACAAAGATCAATGTACAATTACTTTATGGCTCAACAAACACTGTCCTAAATTTTGCTTTAGAGAAATGAAGAATAAATTTGCAAAGAAAAAACCAACTTCTACATGTATGTATTTACATAATCACCAAAACTTATAAAATCCATAAATTCCCTTCAATATAAAGAGGTAAACACATCACTATGCATGAATTCATGAGGACACAAGTCATTAATCAAAAGAAAAATCGATTGCATAGAATAGCATGGTTGAATCTCAGATGCATTGTGTTTAACCAAAACAGTCATATGCTAAGGCATCATGCTAGATGACTACACTCATATGACATTCTGAAAAAGCAAAACTGCAGGGACAGAGAACAGATTAGTTGTTGCTAAGATCTGAAGGAAGAGTGCATTGAATATGTTATGAAGAAAATGTTTAAGATGACAGATGGGTTCTATGTTCATATTTGTCAAAACGCACAGAATTGTACAATGGTAAGTGCAAACGTGAATATATGTAATGAAATAGATTAACATTGTGATTAAACATCTCTGATGTAATACTCACTAAAATCATATATCTATATATATATGTATACACCGTATACTATATGGTGTATAGATATATGATTAGCATACTATCCTCAAGTTGCCTGCCAATCTCAAAAAAAAAAAAATCATAATTTATACAGAGTTCTTCACTGTACTACCAAGATTTATAAACATTACAGTAATGTATCACAATTTAAAATGTCTCTTATGGCTTGACATTAAATATTAAAATGCTTTTAGGCTATTTCTGATTTGGGCATGCCAGGTAAATTGTGTGTGATTTTGCACATTTATGCATGCATGCCTGTGTGCATGCATGGTTTAACACATCTGGTCCACCTTCTCAGTCTCATCCTTGCCATTCTTTCTTTATTCAATAAGCATCTGTCTTCCCTCTGACTTTCTTCCTGCTTCAGCCATCAAATGTTACTTCCTTGGGGAACCCCATGCAGTTTTTCAGGTGCTTACCACATAAGTAAGCGATTACTATTTTTGTGATGGCCTGTTGGATAGTTTTTAATTTTTCAAAGCAACACTTTTTTGGCTGTGGGAATTACATCTATTTTACTTCTTACCTTATTCATGAGAATTATCACAAATCTTTCATTACAGTCATTCAAAACCCTGCTAAATGAATAAACAAATCAATGATTTGCTAAATATTTACTATTGTGAAGGAGCTGGTCTATGTGGTTCATTAAGGACAAACTGTTGTGGTCTGAATGGAATTGCTCCCATAGACCCATGTGTTAAGGAGGTCGTGGAAACTTTAGATGGAAACTTGCTAGAGGAAGTACATAACTAAGAACAGATTTTGGGATTTATTGCCTGGCCTACATACATCTCTCTCTCTCTCTCTCTCTCTCTCTCTCTCTCTCTCATATATATATATATATATATATATATATATATATATATATATATATATATATATATTCCCTATGAAATGTGATGTATAGGCTTTCTGCTGCTTATACCATGACTTATCCCTCAGCCTGACACACATCTACACCATGATGGAATGTTTCCACTTTAGAGAGGTAATCCAAAATGAACCCTTTCTCTTCAAGGGTCCAGATGATGAAATACTTGAAGCAGTTAACTTTAAAGAGGGTATTTAGTTCATAGTCTCTGATGTTCCTGCCTAGAATCAGCCAAGCTATTTGATTGAATCTCTGGAAGATGGTACTGGATGCAGGAGTCCAAAGTAATGATACACACCTCTGCTGTAAGACAAGGTATAGAAAGATACCCAAGGGCCTGGTGGACACATGCTCTGCAAGCACATTTCTGCAGCCCTCTCATATCTCAATGTCTCCACTGCCTCTAATAACTCACCCAGCGATCAAGTGTTAGCCTACTTTATATGGATTGTTAAGGTATTCTTAAAAAATCATGGATATTTCATATATGAAAACAAAACAAAGTTAAATAAAATATTCTTTTTAAATGAAATAAAGATTTTTAATCTCAATACATAGAAGTGTGTATGAGGGGTTTTGTAACTGTTTGGTCTTAGGACAGAAAGAATTTGAGAAATCACCAAAGACATTAAAGTGTTCTTACATTGAATAGAAATCAAAACTGGCCATTTTGCTAGGTCATTTTACTTATTCTAAAACAAAAGCAAAAAATTACATGTGGTAATATAGTTGACATTTTAATATAAACATAGTGAGAAGAGTGTTATAACTTTAAATTTATGTGAAGTTCTTTAGTTTCTGCTGTTTGGACACTTACCTTTACCCACTGTTATTTTCCATTGAAATCACAACTGAAGTAAAATTCACCATAGAATGTTTCCTTAACACTTTCCTCAGATGAAAGAAAAAAAATCATGCAATAATATGAATATTTTCTTTTAGAAGTGCTTAAGTAGGTCACACTTGCAACTGAAGAAAAAAAAAAAACTTGATTCACTTTGAATCACTTGATAGTGATTCTCAAAGCTGATCATAAGTAAGTCTCACTAGTGCTGTTGGGGCAACTAAGGGTCTTGGAGCAAACCAACTAAGTGGCAGGCAGTAAGGTATGCCAAACATGGGGGTATTTTACAAAGATTCCATGATGTTTTAATTAGCATCCCAACACTGGAAATCAGTCATTGAGACACCCACAATTCCTAAATTGTATCGAGACTTCCTCTATCTTTGAAGGTTCCCAGGAAGAAAGGAAAAAGTTGGCCAAGAACAATTGTTGGGGGGGGGCATTATAGCACAAAATGATGTTTGCCCAGACTTGCATGCATCATAGTAATCCAGAAGCACTTTCCCCCTTAAAGCATGGATTCTGTGAGGGACTTCCTTTGCAAATATGTGACTGATGTCACCTCATGTTTTAAAAAAACCCTGAACTTGCTTTATAGTACTGTCATTGTTCCCTTAAGATTATAAAGGCAGTCTAGTATTTTCATTTTACCCTAAGTCTCACAAAGGATCTAATAACCTTCACTCCAATAAGCATTATGGATTAATAATACAGGAAGAAAAGTGAGCTGCATTACTTGTATGACAAAACAGAGTCAGAATTTGCCTGCTGAGTAGCAGGCTTCACAATGATCCCCTCACCTAGATTTAAAAAACAATCCTTTCTGTAAATCTCAATCTAATTCATGGCCTCTTCTCTACCTCAGCCTTTTATTATTTATATAGCTTAGGTTCTTGTTGGGTTAATTTTTTTTCATTTGTATAAAGGTGTGTCTCATATTTTTAGTTTTTAAATCTGTACAAGCAGAGAGCTAAATGCTGTCAGGATTTTGGTATTGTCATTTCTTGGCCCATCACCAGGATTTTTTGTTTTTGTTTTTGTTTTTTGTTTTTTGTAAATATCTGTCTTTCTTCATCTGCCTAAAGGTAACCCAGGATTATATTGATTGATTGTAAAAAAGAACTGATATCCAAGAACTGGAGCAAGAAATGGAGGAAGGAATATTCTGGGAGAAGGATGCAGGGAAACAAAGCTCTTGCTACAGATTCAGACAGTAGACACAGGGAACAGAGGGACTGGAGCTGAGTAGAGAAACATCTACAGCTAGGCACCTGGGGTGTCATAGGCTAGCTAGTCAGGTGAAGTTTAGAGTACTAGTTAGAGACTACCCAAACAAAGGACCTAAGCTTTAAACTATATTAAGGGACTCCATGATATTTATATAGGTTCTTTCAATTAGTAACAGCAAAAGATATTTTGACAGTTGCCACAGACGGACCTCTTTTTGCATCTCCTATCTATGTGGAATGGGTATCTGGTTGCAGGTGAGTGAAGGAGTCAGCGAATGACAGATATGACACGAGAGAGTGTGTTGAATCTGTGTGTAATTTGTTAAACTGAGCATCAAACTTTTTATACAGAAGAAAATAGGGAAGTTAGGTGACACATCTGCAAGGTACAAATGAGGTTACCAGCTGCTTAATGACTCTTACACAAAACAGAGGAATGCAAACACAAAGACTGGCAGGAATTGGGCAATAAAACAACTGAGACAAAGTCAGCTCTATCTAAGGTCAGCTATAGTCTTAGAAGCCAGGTATGAAGTCTTTACAGTCCCAGGGCAAGGGCTTTCATGCCCAAGTCATGGTTCTAATTAGGGAGTTCTGCTCTAGCTAACCTTCTCATGAATAATGCAATACTCTAAAACCACAGCCCTATCTACTTCCTAAACCATCGTAAATTCCTGCATATGAAAGCTACTTGGCCTTTATTCTAAGTGATAGTGTGTGTGTGGGGGGGGGGGGCACTTTCTACTAATAAATAATATAGTCTGCCATACATAACTATAATAAGAATTCTAAACTTACTTTGCTAAGCTTGGCCTGAGATTTCTAACTCTATGTAGTAGATAGTAAAGCCTGATTTCTTTCATTATCTCTCTTACAATACCAGAGGCAATTCTGAACATCACTGAATAGGCAATATTCTTACTGAATTCCAAGCCCATGGTCAGCTCAAGGATTACCTAGGGCATTGGCGAAGGCCAGGAAGCAAAGTTCAATTTTGCTTAGGTATTTGGCAAGTCATTGCTTAGAGGCACCTACAACAAAACAATACTGAAAGGAAGCACACAGATGCTATTGGATGCCACAGTTCCAGGAGACTAAGTTCTCGTAAAACTCTTCACCTTGGGTCTCATCCAGGTTTTTGGCCTGTTATGCGTGTCACTACTGGAGTGGATGTAGCAGACAGTGAAGTGTCTCATATGAAGCCAAAGAGACACAGTGAGGATAATTTAGGAGAACCTTACAAATATGTCTGCAGTGGTTGGGAAAAACATCAAGTTTTGGTGAACTACCTTGGAGTAAAGCCAATCATGTAAAAGAGATGATTTGGAAAATGCATAAAATTTAGCCAAAGATGTGTGAAACAATGATACGTCATTATAAGAACACGAGATCCACGGTTCTGAAAGAGAAGCAGTTCAATGTTACATGTTATCTGGATCTTCTCTTTTCTTCTGTTGATTCCCTTTGTCTTTTGCTCAACAAAACCCATCATCCACCTCATCCCTACCATTCTCCTCTCCACAGCTCCTTCTCCTCTCTCCCTAACGGTTTCGCTTTGCTGACCTGGATTCTGAAGTTACTTTTGTGTATGTATGCAAATTTAAAGATTCAGTGTCAGTACTCACAAATAAGAGAGAATATGTAGCATGTTCCCTTCTTGGTATTTTGTTTTCTCCATTTACTTGCTAATTATATGATTATATTTCTCTTTATAGCTGAACATTGTGAATATGTTCCACATTTTCATTATCCATTCACCAGTTGAGTGGCATTTGGATTGCTTTTATTTTCTACCTATTGTAAATAGGGCAGCAATGAGGGCTGAGCAAATATTTCTGTAAGAAATCACATACAGTATACACCAAACAAGATGTAGCTGGGTCATATGGTAGATCTACTTCTAGATTTTTGAGAATTTTCCACACTAATTTCCATAGTGCCTGCACCACTTTTCAAGCCCACTAATATGTATGAGGTTCCCTTTCTCCACAATTTTGCCAACATTTGTTGTCAACTGTTTTCTTGATATTTGCTACCTGGCTGGTGTATGATGAAATCTCAAAGTAGGCTTAATTTATATTTCCCTGGTTATTAAGGATGTTGAACATTTTTTTTAAATGCTTGTATTATGCTTTTTGAGAACTCTCTGTTTAGTTACAGGTACATCTTTAATTTGTTAATTTGCTTTCTTGATGTTTTATGTTATTTATATATTCTAAATATTAAGTCAGTCATATGTGAAACCTTTAAAGATCCTCTCCCACTTTATGGCTTTCTCTTCACTTGGTGACATCTATACTGTAATCTCTACACCTGATGCTCAGGGAACATCACAGAAGAGAGAACAAAGACTAGAGGACCAGTACAGCTGCTATACAAAAGTGTCTTCTAAACACAACAGCAAAGCTACACCCATGGAATCTTGTCAAGTCCTACACAGTGATGGAACAGATAATATGACATGGTTCCCACTTTCCTGGCTTCAATATAACCAGCAGGACATGGACTTCAATGCGGATGGCTGCTGGTCAGGAGGCTTGTGTGTGTGTGTGCATGTGTGTGTGTGTGTGTATATATATATATATATATATATATATATATATATATATATATATATATATTTACTTCATGTTCTTCTTTCAGGAAATGTTCTCCCTGCCAAAGTTATTGGGAAATAGTCTCCTTACCGAGATTATCAGGAAATGTACTCTCTGCCAAGGTTAATGACTCCATGATAATCAGAAATACATGAGTCTGGAAGGCAAAAGTATGTCTATGTCCTTAGCAAAAATGGTAAATGATGTGACCTGCAGAACAGTCCTTAAGGCTGTGGGGAAGAAAAAAACTCAGAAAACATGAGTCAAATATATGTACATATTATATTATAAATATTTATCCAAATTATAAGGATGCAGTATGAATTATATGAGAGGCTTTCATGTACCTAAAATATCAAAGGCAGCTACACTATAAGCCAGCTTGTCAGAAAGATATTTAAAAAGGAGTTAAAGAGATTTGGGGAGTGGAGATTATAGCGCAAAATCCCATCCCTCTAAATTTGTTGTTTGTGCTTAAAAAGGCAGACAGATTAATGAGTTCAAGGTAAGCCTGGGGCAGAACAAATTTAGGTGCAAGAACAAGCATGGTGGGAATGATAATTTCACAATGGGATGCCACTCAGTTAAACTTATTGTCTATGGTTACAAAGGCAAGCAGATCTTGGAATTCATTTGCAATATTAAGAAAAAGAATAAAAAAGAATGCAGTTGCTGTTTTGTTGGGGTCAGGAGAAGCTGATTCATGGAATAATCAAAAGGGAACCTGAGATTGACAATAAAATTGATATGTAAATAAAATACTGGGCTTTGATCCCAAAGAACTGAGTTGTCTGGAGATCTCCAGAGAAAGCTGTCTTAAGTAGAATCCAGGCTCTCAGCTTGTACCCATGATTTGACTTAAAGTTGTTTCTTTCACTGCTCTTAAATACCTTTTCCTCAGAACCCCTCTCCAAGCTAAGGCCAGTCATTGGCAAAATCTTGACAATATGGTTGCCTAAACAAAATATTCAAGATTACAACACCAGCCAGTTTACATGAGAGGAAATTTCACAAGGTTCTAGATGAAGAAATACAGGAAGTCAATGGCTGCTGAGACAGGGAGAATCAGTTGTGTCCATGGATGAACTCCCTGATATATTGTCCAGTTCCAAGCAGTCAGCCATAAACATATAAAAACTTAAAATAATAAAAATTTAAAAGGAGTGGCTTGTGAATTTAAGAGGGGGCTTTGGGAGACAGCTGTTTTTGAGAATAGTTGGTGGGTATAAAGAAAGAGGGAATAAATCATGTAAATATAGTACCCAAGTATAAAAGTCTCAAAAACATTAAAATTTTGAATTGAAAACAACGTGCATGGGTTCATTTCTACATTTTAGAATGCATTTGTGTGTGTTTTAACATTTGTCAGAAACATTATCTTGCATGCAAGCATGGCTGTCTGTAATTTTCTTATCTATGCTTCTAATTTGGGTAAGTGGATTACTTAGCAAAGTTTGAGTGTGGAGGAAAGGGCTAGATGAGCAGGCATCAGTAGGGGTTTAATTTGTCTGTCCACTTATACCTACACCTAAACTGGCTCAAAGCACGTCTGAAAATGAGTTATCAGATTTCATTTCTTACAAAATAAGAGGCAATCTCAGCCAGAGACCACATGGTCACATAACCTTCCTCTTGTTCCTGGTGATCTGCAGCAAGGGTTTCTTTTTGGCAAGATCTAGACAGAGAATGGAATACAAAGACAATCATGCAAGTGATTCATTCTTGCCCTTTGCACAAGGAAAGAGATCACTGATTCAGTCCAGGAAATAGTTGATACACAACTAGAAGGAAATCCAGGGTAATGTCCACTTACAAATGCTCCCATTTCAAACCATATACCCTAGACAATACTGGAGTTCATATCATAAAAGTGAGAACTTATTTTAAATATAATTGTGTTACATGAATCACAGCAACTTCAGTTGTTTTTTTCTGTCTCCATTTCTTTCTTTCTTTCTTTCTTTCTTTCTTTCTTTCTTTCTTTCTTTCTTTCTTTCTTTCTTTCTTTCTTTTTTTATTTTTTCTTTGGTTTTTCGAGACAGGTTTCTCTGTATAGCCCTGGCTGTCCTGGAACTCACTCTGTAGACCAGGCTGGCCTCGAACTCAGAAATCCGCCTGTCTCTGCCTCCTGTCTCCATTTCCTAAGTTAAGTTTCCAATTATAGTTTCTTTTACTCAACAAACTTCATCCCCATGGGCGTAAGTGGTGGTGGTCTTCTCCTACTCAGTTTGTCAACTTGTCTGATCAGACCTTTAGGGAAAGAAATCTCAAATACAAACTTCCTAGCCCCAAACATAGAGGTCTAGTTTCATTTTTCTGTGATAACTGGAATATAGTTTCCAAGATAGTAGAATTTTGGCATCCTCTCCCTGTTGGTTTGTAATACGAAAAGTTCAATATGTATAAGGGTACTGGGTAATCACAATTTCCAATTCATGTGAACTATATCATT
Organism: Mus pahari; assembly: GCF_900095145.1. Taxonomy (NCBI): domain Eukaryota; kingdom Metazoa; phylum Chordata; class Mammalia; order Rodentia; family Muridae; genus Mus; species Mus pahari. Next base: position 59,152 of record NW_018392773.1, on the reverse strand, counting down.
GTTTCTTATTGTACAAAGTTGTGAATGTATGTGAGCACATGTATGTGTCTGTGATAGTGTAGTATATTTCTCTTCCTCCATCCTTGTTTTAGAGATTGAATCTTGATCTAATATTTTATCCTACAAGATATATAATGATTACTGTATTTTATTGTGTGTGACAGAAAGGGAATAAGAGAAGGAGAAATGTGAACTGAAGTTCATCAAGCCCACTTAATGTTATTAGATTTACCTAAAGATTTCTAATGTTGTAACTATCTCACTAATTGTTGTGTCCAAATCACTGGACAGCCAACAATAGATTTTATAAATTCTATTAAATGAAAGAAATGAATAAGTTGAACAAAGAATGAAAGTGCAGTAGAGAATGTATTAAATCATTACAAGTTCACTACAATTTTAAGTGCAGGAAATTTTTCAAGTCACTAAGGTAGCAAGACTATCTGAATTATCAACTTTTGACATATGCATTGCAAAATCCTAAAACTGACATACATGTCCTTTCAGAATTAAATATTAATATTTGGTTACTTCTAAGAGTAAGCAATAATTAAAATAATTTGAATGTCCTCTTTACTCTCTTAATGAGGTCTGCTAAAGTTGTTCTAATTAGGCTTAGACTTTTACTTCAATTTGTGCATCAGCCTGGTATGTCTTTAATAAAAAAAAAAATCTGGTGTTTTATAGGTAATACCAAGAGATATGGTCAGTGCTGTGCTCCAAGAGCATTATCTTTTCAAGCAGCGCAATAGATAGAAATATATTTGGCTTTATATTATGGTATTATTTCTATGTAACCCATGAAATACCATACATAGGATGGAAGTATTTAAAAGGATTCATTTCAGCCGATGTTAACAGATATTTCAAAAGACTGCTACGTTCGATACAATATGGCAGATACCATGTTCACTATAGAAAGTGACGATATTAATCAGAATTGATAAAAATAAAATAAAATAAAATATAGCTCTACCCCTTTAGAGGCACAATTCCTAAGAATTAAACATACACATAATCTACAATGATATGAGCCACTGCTTATATCAAAGGAGTAGTGGAAAATTCAAAGTCCCACTGACCCTAGTTTGTGGAATTGGGAGATGCACATTTATAGAGAGCTTTGCCTCTTAAAGACTAAGAGCAGCCAATCATCTATGGATGGGGGCATGGTGAGGCAGAAATATAGATTTCAAAGTCATTATAAATTAAAACAAAAGTAGGTAAAAAAAAAAAAACATGGAATGCATTCAGAGATGAAGGAGAACTAAATGGCCATATGCATTAACTTAGAAAGTATGTGTATTTGATGGTGGTTGAATAGAGAATATCACTTAAATGAAAGAAATTAAAGAAAGAAAGTCTTAAAGATAATTAGGAATGTAAAAAAGAGCACTGGGTTCAACTACCCAACCATATGCAGTTAACAGCAAGGAGCAGCCTTGCACTTCAGAGGATGGTTCTGAACTGCTTACTCAAGAAAAATGCCTGTGCCTTCCAAGCACCTTCCACTTTGAAGTTTTCCTATATGCCCTTGTATATTGATTAGTTCAGGTTTCTACTACCTTTGGAACTGTATTCACACCTTAAGCTTGTTATGCTACTCAGCATGGTAAAGATTTTACAATCTATGAAGCACTTACTAGCAACTGGCAGAGAGATTTTTGATTATTTTAATAACAATGCAATACTATGAACTAGGGTTACCACTATTGTATCTTGGGATGACATAAAGTTTACTGTCATCAAATTTGTCAGGGTTGCTACATAGTTATATGACAGGTCAGATTTATATCTAGGCAGTGTCCATCTATTTTATTACTCTTTATTTTTGCTAAGTGTAAAACTTCAAATTTATGCACATTGTAATCAAAGATAGCAATAACCTAAGCATGGATCTCAAACCTAGGGAGACACCACTTTATAACATATTACCTTAATATCATCATCAGGGAGCTGGGGAAAGGTTTGGTAGTTAAGAGCACTTGTTGATCTTGCAAAGGATTTGAGTTCAGCTCCCAGCAAGTGGTGCATCAGCTAGCTCATAGCCTCCTATAACTCTAGCTCCCAGGGGATCTGATGCCCTCTCCTGGCCTACTCAGGTATGAAAATCCACATGTGAACTCCAGTAACCTGTAGACTAGGCAGATAAGGAGCTACCTGTAGAGGCTCACAGTGTGCCAGATGGATTAGTGTAGGGAACATGTTTATAGGAGGAGAGTGGCTGTGTTTGTAGGGTAAGAGACATATATAAGAACATGTATGTTGAACTCAGTTTTGTGGGGAACTTAAAACTGCTTTTTTCTTTTCTTTTTTTTAATGAAAGAGAGTCTGTTCAGAACAAACAAAAACACATGTGTGCAGATTTCCTCCTAAAGGTGGATTATGTTTTCAACAACAATGGCAGGAAAATAAACTTTCTGAAAGCCACCATTTCCTTGATGGCAGGTAAAAGTTCAGAATCATTGGCAATCATTTTCCAGAAGTAGCATATCCTATTGCAGAATGTCCATGCTGCCTGCCTTTCTCTCAGAAGTCATATCCATGCCTTTGCCCACAGAGGGATCGGTTTTGTTTGTTTATGATAAGAACAAGCCTGTTGTAGAAAATATTTAATATCAATCTTGGCTTTCTACACTACTTTTGACCTTTTATTCTACAGACAAAAGACACAAACTTCATATTTATAATAAACCTTAATTAGAATAAGAATTGGGCAGATATCTATTTTCCATGCTATTACACCTATTTCACAGACAAATCCCATTATATAACTTGTCATGTTTAATCTGGACTGCTTTTAACTCCAATTAATCAACTCACATGGCCATTATTTTAAGATACTTACCTCATGAAGGCTTCTCCTCTCTCCACCTTTCCCACCTTGTGGTATTCCTCAGACCCCAAGTCCAGGAATCCCAAACCTATCCTAAATTATGTCTCTTTTCCCCAGCTATTGGCTGCCTGCACCTTTATTCAGCAATCAGAAATAACTTGGGGGCAAGTTTGCATAGTGTCCCTTGGAGTCTCAGAGTCCCTTGGGGTCTCTGAGAGCAACCAGTGTTTAGCATAGAAAAAACAAACCTTAACACAAGCCTGTAACTTACAACCAGGTTAAATAAATAAACAAACCAAATAAAAACGCACTATTAACTCCACAGTATTTTGTAAAAAATGGAAAAAGTCATCAGTCTAGATCAAAACTGATCAGACTATGTAGGCTGGGGGAATCTAACCTCTTTAAGCATCTGCTAATAAGCATCTAAGAATCCTAGCTCTTCTGTGTTGACTACATTCATATCACATAGCATCCAACAGTGAAGAAAGTTTTTCAGTTTCCCTTCTACTTTTCCCTTGAAGATCTCATTTTAATATCTTTGTAGCCTGTCTGGTTTATTATTGTCTCTAAAGTAGATACATTTTTTAATTCCAGAGGGATTGATTTCCAGATTGGTTGTACCATTGTGCCATCCCACCAGCAATGGCGGAGTGTTCCTCTATATTCATATCCTTCCCAACATGTGCTGTCACCCTGTGTTTTTGATTGTAGTCATTCTGATCCGTGTAAGGTGGAATCTTAGGGTCATTTTGATTTGCAATTTCCTGATTACTAAGGATGTTGAACATTTTTTTAACTGCTTCTTGGTCATTCAAGATTCCTCTGTTGTGACTTCTCTGTTTAGCACTATACCCCAATTTTTGATTGGGTTTTTTGGTTCTTTTGGAGCTTATCTTCTTGAGTTCTTTATATAATTTGGATGTTAGTCCTCTATCATGTGTGGGATTAGTGAAGAATTTTTCCCAATATGTAGGTTACCAACTCATCCTGTTGACTACATCCTTTGCTTTACAGAATCTTTTCAGTTTCATGAGATCCCATTCATCAATTCTTGATCTTAGAGCTTGAGCCATTCGAGTTTTTTTTTTTTTTTTTTTGGAAATCCCCCCATCATCTTCTGCTGATGAGTTCGAGGCTCTTTCCTACTTTCTCTCCTATTAGACTCTGTATCTGGTTTTATATTGAGGTCCCTGATCCACTTGTACTTGAGCTTTGTACAAAGTGACAAAATGGATCTATTGGGGGTTATCCTTTTGGAGATAGGGGAGAAGAAATGGGATGAAGAACTGTTGGAGGGTGGAACAGGAGGCGAATAATGACTGGATTGTAAAAAAAAAAAAAAAAAAAAAAAAAAAAAAAAAAAAAACATTTAATATATTAAAAACACAAAAGGACAGCAAATCAGTTTCAGGGCAACATCAACCATAAGCACATGTCAGGATCATGGGAATGAATGACCTGGCAATAATCCAGGGCCAGAAACTGTGTTATACCTCCACTTATGCAGCCATGCTAGGTCAGAAATACATATATATATTTATATATATACCTAGGCAGAGACTAGGAAGAAGATGCACTGTGTGGTTCTGAGCTCTAATTTGTTCTGATGTTTTGCTCACTCTGAGCATGAATTCAGCAGTCATAGTTTCCACAGTTCCACAGGATAGACTGGATGACCTATGGAGACAGCGTGGATTCCTGAATATTTTCTTGGAGACAGGATGGACTCTTCTGTGTGCACTTTCAGCCTGAAAGCATTGTTCTAACATAGCTCACTGGCTCCACCTCTCAGACCCAGCAACAGTCTGTGAAGAGCACACCTTCCTTTGTTTGCCTCAAGGGATGCACTTTTACTCAGCTTTCTCCAGGTTGGAAAAAGGAGGAGAGAAAATCAGGGCTGTGCTCTCAAATCAGAACTGGGGAGACATCAGCATGATGTAGAGACATTAGAACAAGACAGTTGTTAAATATGTTCTCTAAGAGCTGAAGTTACAGAGAAGTGAAAGCTTTAAGACAACACAGTGTACTCAAGAAATGAACACATTGAGGCTGCATGTGTGTCTGCAAATTTCCAATAAGATGTGTCAAATAGAAGAAAGACTAGCCAAAGGCATTTTATTTCCATGACAAGAGCACAAAAGCATTAATTGATTTTAAAGGAGGAACAGAAACTTTTAACTTTAAAATCTCTGGAAAATATTAAAGCCTCTATTTCCTGGTGTTAAAACTTCTCACTGATGAGGCTGCTTACAACAGCACAAATAGCACAGAACTTGGTATTCCAACTTTGGAATAGATATGAGAAAGACAAGGTTTCATCCACTCTGAAAGATCTTGAAAAAATACAATTGGCATCCTTACCTTTTCTAGCTGGTAGTAACAGGCATTCCAGGGTTCCTGGCACAATCTTTAAAATTAGCACTGGCTGGCCTAGATTTTCCCAAGATGCATCATGCTGACAGTTGATTCTTGCCTCCCATTTGCATATTTAAAAGATTTTTGTGATTATAAGATTCCCAACAGGGCTCCCTGGAATAGCCTAGGTTAATCTCTTTATATTAAGATCTGCCTTTTAAAATGGACACCCATTCCAGGCTATCCTCTTCTTCTTGACCTTGTAAAATAACATAAATCCTTTTGGGGGTTCAGATGCTGAAACCTTGTATGCGGTCATTATTTTTATCACAAGTTCAAAAACTAAGGAAGAAATAACAAAACAGGAAAATTATGAACTATGTCTCATTAAGTCCCTAGATTGTATGTAAATCCTTCTTGTTCTATAATGATCATAGTGCATAACAATGTCAAATCCTCAGATCACTATTGGATGTTTAAGTCAAATTCTTTGTGTTATATTAATTTGGTGTAGTGACTTTCATACAAAAAGTTTGGATGCTTTTATTAATAAATTATACTTTACTCAAAGTTGATTTTGTGAGCACATTTTAATCTCACTTTACTTTTTTCCTTGAGGAAAAAAGAGATCCTGTGCAGGAGACAAAGATGCATCTGCTGGTGGATAGAGAGAAGACAGAAGGGCAGCCAGGAGCCACTCAGGGGACCTCTTGGTCCTCACGGTCAGATGATAGATTCTAGATTTGACTTCTTCTGGTCCTCACAGCCGTCTATTTCTTACTGCTCAACACTAAAAAACATGATATTTTGATGTTGAAAATTCTGGGTTACATTATTTATTTCTGTCTGCTCATTACTTCCAAAGGCCTGTAGCAACTTACGATAAAAAGCTGAATATAATAAGATCAAGAATAATTCTATAATAAAAGTCAAATAACTCAACCTCTGTGTGCCATCTTTATTGGACAAAAGGGCGTCAGAACAAATTAGTATGTTACACAGCTGTTAAGCAGATTATATGGCAGAATGTGTGCAGAATCCCAGCATAATCCATAGTCCTTATTTCTATATTTTCAGATAAAGGATGAGAAGTCGACAAAATCTGTAACAAAACTGAGTAGTGCTTACTGTGCACAAACATTTCCCGAGTCCTGGGGTCAAAGGACTCAAGAGGTTGTTGGCAGAGAAGGCTGATGCTAGCAGGTAGCAAATCTGGAGAAGAGATAGGTATTATTCTGATTGGATTTTATCCCAAGGATTTTTGTTAAATAATATTTTGTTACCCACTATAAATTGTAATTAGTTTTATAAGAGCATGTTGATAAGTTTTTCTCTCCTAAAATATTGATCAGAGTTTAACTCCTCAAAACTGAAGGTATAGTTTAGCTGTCTACCTGTTTATATGTACAGCCCAGAGAAGCCAGAATAATACTCCAGATCCCCTGGAATTGAAGTTATAAGCAATTATGAGTCAGTATGCGGTTGCTAGGAGCCAAACACAGTTCCTGTGAAAGAGCAACAAGAGCTCTTCACCACAAGGCCATCTATCCAGCTTATTCTTCAGTTCAATAAGTAGACAGACATAGCCTGTGCAAACTAGAGTTCAAGAATTGATATTGGGCAAGTGCTGGTATCTATGTCTATATCTATATCTGACATAATAACATAAACTATGTCAAAATGTGTTGAATTAATTATTAATAAATCCCAGGGGCATGGTTTGTTACCCACCCCAATGGGTTATGTTTCCAAATGAAAGACACACACAGCCTTTATATTTTAATATGCCTTAAACAGCACAATAGCTGGGCTACTGCCTAACCTCCATTCGGTTAATCCCAAGTTACTAAATACTAAATCTATGTTCTATCTTGACTGCTCTCGACCGATTTGGGCAGCTTTCTTCTGACTCCTTCACATGGCAGCTATGCCTCTCAGTCCTCCACTCTTATCAGGAATGGCATCTCTCTTCTTCTCCGCAGTCTTCAGCATGGTGGATCCCTCCTTCTCCTTACTCCCAGTCCTAAGCCTGGGAAATCCTGATATCCTGCCTCTGTCTGTCCTCCACAGGTATTGGCTGTTGGCATCTTTATTTTCCAATCAGAACTAACTGGGGACAGGTTCCCAGAAGCTACAGGCAGATGCTCTCCTGTAAGCAAATTTTTGGGGAACATAATTAGTATTTGTAATATAAGCAGCTACAGAAATATACAATCATAAAATTTGCTAACATAAGTTTTTATAGTTGCTTAACCAATTCTCAGCCTCTTACTTTCTACAATACCTGACATTCTATTGTAGATATCTTTTCTCTTCTCTCTTTGCCTTCCTCCTTGCTTTGGTTACCACCATCTTATTCTGTCTCTGCATTTGGGTGTCCTTGACAACATATGGCAGTGGAAACATGTGCTACAATGGTTGCTTTTCTGATTTATCCCTAACATCCTTAATATTCACCCATGTGACAGTATGTGCAAACACTGTTGTTCTTCCTACGGTGACACAACATGTGTGTGTCCATCTATCAAATACACATGGGCAACATTCACATTTAGCCTGTGAACAAAAGAGCACAGATCTCCTAAGATATTGTTTTCAATTCTTTAAGGAATGTTTCTAGAAGAGAAGTCATTAGATTTGATGGTAACTCTCTTTCATTTTTTTAATCCATGTTCCCTTAAGTGATTTCAGCTTCTTTGTGGTGGTCATCCTAAGGGACCATAATAAAGAATGACTTCAGTTCAACAACAAAAAAGCAATTAACCATGACTTGCCTGTTCATTTTCCTAAAGACAAATGGTATTTATCATCTTTGCATATGATTGTTGGCCATTTGTGTATGCTCTTTGAAATATATATTCAAGTTTTCATCCAATTTTTAAAAATACTTTTCCTTTTGTTGAAAATAGATTTATTTTTTACTTACTATATCCAGATGAGGGTTTCCCTTCCCCTTAATCCTCTGAGTTCCTCCTCACCTCCTCTTCCATCCAGATCCAATCACTTTCTGTCTTACATTAGAAAACTAACAGACTGATAAAGAACAGTAATAAAACTTAAGTTAAAAGAAAAACTTTCACATCAGAATTAGACTAGGAAACAAAAAACCAAGCAAACAAACAACAACAAAATAGAATGAAAAGAGCTCAAGAGAAGGCATAGGAATCAAAGACATATTTGTTACTATATTCAGGAATTTCATGAAAGCACAAAAGTGGAAGCGATAATATACACTTGAAGAACCTGGGGCGGACCTATCCAGGTCATGTGCATGTTACTTCAGTCTTGTGAGTTCATATGAGCTTTACTCAAGTTCATTTAGAAGGTCTTGTTTTCTTGGTGTCTTCCATCCCACCTGGCTTAGACACTCTACCTTGTCTTCGATGAAATTCGTAAAACCTGAGTCAAGGGAATTGATCTAGACATCCCATGTAGAGTTGAGTGTTCCAAGGTCTCTCACTTTCTGCATAATATCTGGCTGTGGATCTTTGTATTTCCTATCTACTCTGGGAGGATGTTTCTCTGTTTTCATCCAATTTTTAAAGAACTTGATTTTGAGTTTTTTTAAATGGTAGTCACTCTTTGTTGTTTGGTTATTTATATGTATGACATGCAAATATTTTCTCCTGTTCTATATGTTGCCTGCTTCTGATTTTATATAATTAAATTTGCATATCTTTTACTTTAGTTGGTACTAAGTGTAGTTTATGTATGCTGTGGAGTGATAGAAATACAAATATAACCTAACTATGATCAAGATAACTGAAAAAAGAAGGACAAAACTGAATATAAGCTAGAAGCAAACTGTAAGCTATAAGCTTATGCAAAATATCGAAAGCTGTTGTGAAGTTTTAAATCATTATAAATTAGGAATTATAAACTATTTCTAGTAAAATAAGGCACACTCTATATTTCACTATACAAAGGAGATTTCATTACATGAGTCACTTAATTGCACACCATAATTTCATTGTTTTTAAAAGTAAATCACACATTTTTTGTCTTTAAAATTATGTTACAAGTATATACTACCAAGTATTTAAATTATAAGTTACGTTTGGATAATAATGTCCTATATTTTGTATGCTTTTACATCTGTTTATGAGGCATTTGAAAATACTAACATTTTCTCTAAAAGGGAACTATTTCCTATTCATTATCATAGAAATGGGTTTCTTCCTAAGCTACTGTTTATATTCTTTATTATTTGCTTTTTATTTATAATTTATAACAACATACATATTATTCACACTGTTAGATGCTGAACCCATTGAAATTTCCCTTCCCGCACACCTTTCTTCATCTGCTCAGTCATTGTCTTTGAAGTGCTTATTGTAGACATCATGAGAATAACAGACACATTTCTTACCTCTGGAGATTGTGTTCTGTTTTTAAAAAAAAGTGCTACTATTGTTCAGGAAAATGCATACGAGAGATATAAACAAGGGAGACAACATCAGAGAAAAGGGGTTCCTATGAAGGAAATAATATGGAAATGGCAGCCAAGCTGAGAGGAGTTGTCTATCCCCTCCAAAACCATGACTGTAGTTACTGATATTTTCAACCAGAGAATTATTTGGGTGCTTTATTGCAGAAAAAGTATTGTTTTTTATTATTTTATTAAATATTTTCTTCATTTACATTTCAAATGCTATCCCTTTTCCTAGTTTCCTCTCAGAAAGTCCCCTATACCCTAACCCCCTCCTGCTCCCCAACCCACCCACTCCTGCTCCCTGGCCCTGGCATTCCCCTGTACTGAGGCATATAATCTTCACAAGACCAAGGGCCTCTCCTCTGATTGTTGGCCAACTAGGCCATCCTCTGCTACAAATGCAGCTAGAGACACAAGCTCTGGGGTTACTGGCTAGTTCATATTGTTGTTCCTCTTATAAAGGTTGCAAAGCCCTTCAGCTCCTTGTATACTTTATCTAGCTCCTACATTGGGGGCCCTGTGTTCTATCCAATAGATGACTATGTGCATCCACTTCTATATTTTCCAGGCACTGACATAGCCTCACAATAGACAGCTATATCAGGCTCCTGTCAGCAAAATCTTGTTGGCATATGCAATAGTGTCTNAGTTTAGTGGTTGTTTATGGGATGGATCCTGGGGTGGGGCTGTCTCTGGATGGTCGTTCCTTCCATCTCAGCTTTGCACTTTGTCTCTGTAACTCCTTCCATGGGTATTTTGTCCCCAATTCTAAGAAGAAACAAAGTATGCACACTTTGGTCTTCCTTCTTCTTGAGTTTCATGTGTTTTTCAGATTGTATCTTGGGTATTCAAAGGTTCTGGGCTAATGTTCACTTTTCAGTGAGTGCATATCATGTGTGCTCTTTTGTGACTGGATTACCTCACTCAGGATGATATCCTCCAGATGCATCCGTTTGCCCAAGAATTTCATAAATTCATTGTTTTTAATAGCTGAGTAGTACTCCATTGTGTAAATGTACCACATTTTCCGTATCCATTCCTCTGCAGAGGGAAATCTGGATTCTTTCCAGCTTCTGGCTATTATAAATAAGGCTGCTATGAACATAGTGGAGCATTTGTCCTTATTACAAGTTGGGGCATCTTCTGGGTATATGCCCAGGAGAGTTATGGCTGAATCTTCCGGTGGTACTATGTCCAATTTTCTAAAGAACTGCCAAACTGATTTCAAGAGTGGTTGTACTAGTTTGCAATCCCACTAGCAATTGAGTAGTGTCCCTCTTTCTCCACATCCTTGCCAGCATCTGCTGTTGCCCGAATTTTTGAACTTAGCCATTCTGACTGGTGTGAGGTGGAATCTCAAGGTTGTTTTGATTTGCATTTCCCTGATGATTAAGGATGTTGAACAATTTTTCAGGTGCTTCTCAGCCATTCAGTATTCTTCAATGGAGAATTCTTTGTTTAACTCTGTACCCCATTTTTTAATAGGGATATTAGGTTTTCTGGATTCCAGCTTTTTGAGTTCTTTGTATATATTGGATATTACTCCCCTATCAGATTTAGGATTGGTAAAGATCCTTTCCCAATCTGTTGGTGGCCTTTTTGTCCTGTTGACAGTGTCTTTTGCCTTCCAGAAGCTTTGTAATTTTATGAGGTCTCATTTGTAGATTCTAGATCTTAGAGCACAAGCCATTGCTGTACTGTTCAGGAATATTTCCCCTGTGCCCATATCTTTCAGTCTTGTCCCCACTTTCTCCTCCCCAGTTTCAGTGTCTCTGGTTTTATGTGGAGTTCCTTGATCCACTTAGATCTGAGCTTTGTACAAGGAGATAAGAATGGATAAATTTGCACTCTTCTACATGATAACTGCCAGTTGAGCCAGCACCATTTGTTGAAAATGCTGGGGTTTTTGTTTTGTTTTATTTTGTTTTTCCACTGGATGGTTTTAGCTCCTTTGTGAAAGATCAAGTGACCATAGGTGTGTGGATTCATTTCTGGGTCTTCAATTCTATTCCGTCGATATACTATCTGTTGCTCTATCAATACAATGCAGTGTTTATCACATTTGCTCTGTAGTACAGCTTGAGGTCAGGCATGGTGATTCCACTAGATATTCTTTTATTTTTTAGAATAGTTTTTGCTATCCTAGGATTTTTTTTTTATTCCAGATGAATTTGCAAATTTTCCTTTCTAACACTGTGAAGAATTGAGTTGGCATTTTAATGGGGACTTCATTGAATCTGTAGATTCCTTTCAGCAAGCTAGCCACTTTTACTATATTAATCCCCATTTTAGAATTTACCTCTATCTTTTCCAAAGCTTCCATATGCAGTACCACTGTCTGCTGACCAAGAGAGCCATCAGGGATATTTTATATTCAAACATTAACACTTAAGGACCTTGAGTGAGATGTGTGTCCCCGCTTCATTTCTTGCTATACAAACAAAGAAAATTAAGCAGGGTTCAATGAGCTTTATAGTCTTACCTTATATCTCTTCATGGACTAATAAATTATAATAATACTTGTCTTATATATTCTATTCTTTTGAGGATAACAAAGTACTGTAATCTAGAGTTATATAGAGGAGAGATATTTTGCTTATGAGTATAGCTACAAACAGCTTAAATGTACCATAGATATAAAAATGTAACATTTAAAAGTCTTTATCAGGTAGAGTTTTTTTAATCATGAGAATTATCCAGAGGAGAATTACATCTATTTAACTAAATTATGTATGTTGATTGAAATTCAGTGACATAGGAAAGAATCAATTAAATAGATATAGAGAGCTTTAGATGAGATAGAATGATGGACTTTAAGTCACTTTCCAAGCAGCAATAGATGTTTTTTTTCCTGTAAGAATATCTATAGTAATATTGTCGGTTCTATGTTCTCAGCTAACACTGAAGTAAGTTGTCTAGAAAATCAGTCGAGAATCAGAAACAATGCAAGCAGAGCAGCCCTACCTTATGCATTACAGAAACTTAGTCTGCAGGTACAATGTGCCTGTTAAAAAGAGAAGAAAGAGAAAGAAAATAGGAACAGTAGCGAGACTACCAACAAGTAATACAATGAAGAATCACTTTAGAAAAGAATTAGTTGTTCACATAGATCAGAAACAGCAGAAGACAAACAGAAGGCCAGAAAAATAGTCCAAGTAACAACAACCAATTGATAATATACAAAAAGATTGATCTAAAATTAGATTTAAAAGAACTTGATAAAGAAATCTGTAAAGACTTTTAAAAAGTTTTTCAGAGCCAGGCAGTGGTGGTGCAAGCCTTTAATCCCAGAACTTGGGAGGCAGGTGGATTTCTGAGTTCAAGGCCAGCCTGGTCTACAAAGTGAGTTTCAGGACAGCCAGGGCTATACAGAGAAAACCTGTCTTGAAAAAAAAAACCAAAAAAATGTTTCTCAGAAAAACATAAATATTTATTAATATTATCATACTTATATTGTCTGACTACATGCATTTAGTAGTCAATTCACATTAAACAATTAACACATTAAAATTCCAGTAGAAATTTTTGTTTGTTTCTGTCCAAATGTTTGACAAAACAAATCTAAAATATATAAGTGTGGTAGAAATTTCATAGAAGTTGACATGATCATTTTTCTTAAAAATGATTATCCATAATGTCCATGTACATGCGTGTCTCTACATCTTCATGCTGGTGCTCTCAAGGCTAGAAGAGAGCATCAGATTCCTTGGAGTTGGAGTTATAGGCATTAATGGGTTCACTTATGTGGGTGCTGGGAATAAAACTCTGATATTTCAAAAAAGGAGCAAATACTCTTAACCAAGTAATCATTCTAGTCCAAAATAAAACTTCATGGAAAAAAAAGAGCTAGAACAACATGCTACTCAGGCCAGAAGTTCAGAGATAAAACAGAAATGAAGGGAGAAGAACATCAAAAAAAAACTACAAATTAAATACTATTCCCATCAAAATTATAACACAACACTTTATAGACAATGAAGGAACAACAGTCATCTTCAAATGGAAAAACAACAACAACAAAAAACTCCAGGATATATTAAAAGCAAATGTGTGTTAGTAAATAGCTGCTGAAGGTATCACCATCCCTGATTTCAAGTTCTATTATGGAGCTGTAATACAAAATCCACATGGTATTGTCACAAAAACAGATAGGATGATCAATGGAATTGAGTCAAAGACACAGATATAAATCCACACACCTATGGATGTCTGTATTTTGACAAAGATGCCAATATATAATGGAATAAAGAAAGCATCAACAAAGGATTGTTGGCCTAACTGGATGTCAGCATGTAGAATGGCAATACATTCATTTCTATCACCATGCACAAAACTCAAGTCAAAGATCTCAACATAAAACCAGACACACTGAACCTGATATGGTGGGGAATAACCTTGAATAAATTGGTACAGAGGGCAACTTCCTGAATAGATCCCTATTATGCAGGCACTAAGATCAACAATTAATAAATAGGACCACATGTAATTGAAAAGCTTCTGTAAAACAAAGGACACCATCAATAGTACAAAATTGTAACCTACAGAATGGAAAAAGATCTTTACTAACTGTATATCTGACAGAGGATTAACTTCCAAAATACATAAAGAACTCAAGAAACTGGACAAGATAAAACCAATAATCCAATTTAAAAATTAGGTACAAATTTGAAGAGAAAATTCTCAACAAAGGAATCTTTAAAGCCAAGAGGCAGTGAAAAAATATTTGGCATCCTTAGCTATCAGGAAAATACAAGTCAGAATGATTCTGAGATTCCCTCTTACACCTGTCAGAATGTATAAGATCAAAATCTCAGGTGACAAGTCATGCTGGAGAGGATGTGGAACAAGCAGAATACCCCTCCATTACTGATGGGAGCACAAAATTTTATAGCCTATTTGGAAATCAATATTGTGACTACTCTGAAAATTGGAAATAATTCTACTTCATGACCTAGCTATTCCATTCCTGGGCATATATTCAAAGGATACTCAAACCGACCCCAAGAACACTTGATCCACTATGTTCACTGTAGCTTTATTCATAGTAGCCAGAAACTGAAAACAACCTAGATGCCTCTCAACTGAGAAATGGATAAATAAAATGTGGTGCTTTGACACAATCGGAGTATTACTATGCAGGTAAATATATATATATATATATATATATATATATATATATATATATATATCATAAAATTTTCAGGCAAATGGATGGAAGTAGAAAAAAAGGTCCCAAAATGAGATAACCAGAGCCAGGATGACCAACTTACTTATAAGTTGATATTAGCAATAAAGAAGAAGATTACCATGCTATAATCCACAGACTCAGAAAAGCTATGTAATAAGGAGGGATGAAGACAGGGAGTCATGAATCTTCCCAGGAATAGGAAATAGTGTAGACATTCTATTAGAATAGACAGTGTAGAGGTTAGGAAGATAAGAACAAGAGGGTAGATGGGGGCATATTTGAGGGGAAAGTCCTGGAAGAAACAACTGGTATTGGGATAATCTTGAGGATGAGCTAGAAATCCAGTGCAATGAAATCTGTAGGGGTGATCCTAGGTAAGACTCTTAGCAATGAATGATATGGATCATGAACTGCTTATCTGCTGTAACCCAGAAAGACTTCTAATGAAGGGATTAGAACACCAACCCAGCTACAAAACCTTTGATCTACAAAACATCCTGCCTACAAGAAGTGCTGAAGTAATGGTGGTACAGAAATTGTAGGAGTGATTACCCAAAGACTGATCCTGCTTGAGCATGCAATAAAAGGGGACCTACCACTGACACTCCCTAGAGGGCCAAGACTTAGGGACTTCAAACCCAAAATGACTGGCAAAAGAAAAAGTCAATGAATTGGTTTCTAATGATATTATTCTATACTCAGAGATTGGTGCCCAGCCTGATTGTCATCAGAGAGGTTTCATCCAACAACTAATGGACACAGATGCAGACCAATCCTTAGGTATAACTCAGAAAAAAACTACCAAGGGGATTGATGAAAGATTATGGAAGCCAGAAGGGTCAAGGGTGACACAAGATAACCCACAGTATAACCCAGGCTCACAAAGGCCCATAGAGACTGAAACAATAAACATAAGCCTACATGGGACAGACCTAGGCCCCTCTGCAAAAACATTACAATTGTTCCCCCTTGTCTTCCTGTGGGACTCATAGCAGTGAGAGTACAGGCTGTCTGAACCTTTTTCTGGCTTTTGGGACCCTTTTCCTCATACTAGGTTGACTTTTCCAGCCTTCATACAAGGGGAGTGCCTAGTCTTACTCTAACAATATGCCATGTTTGGTTGATATCCAAGAGAGTTCTGTCCATTTCTGAAGAAAATTGAGGAGATAATTTGAGAGAGAGAGAGAGAGAGAGAGAGAGAGAGAGAGAGAGAGAGAGAGAGAGAGAGAGACTCTTGTTAAAACAAAGTCATGAAAATATGTCCCAAAGTATTGTGGATGTAGACAGCCCAGAGACTTCTATCTTATTCATAAGAGTCATTTTTAAATTCTGATGTGAAGCTGGCATTTCTAAATCACCTCCCTGCCATTCTTTTTAAGCTGTGGTGACCAATGCTTCTGGAGGCTAAAGCAGAGTTTTAAAGAGGAAGAAGTTTTAGTGTAGAGCTTAATGGTAGGGTTTGTTCAGTTTTGTTTTGTTTGGTCTTGTTTTGTTTGGTCTTGTTTTGTTTATACCTGTAAGGTAGGTGAAAAAGCCAAGTGGCCTTAAAATGGATGGTTTTAATTCCCAGGATATCCTCCTGCCCCTGAGAGCGTCAAGAGTCACATTCTCTCAGCATGATTGACTTACTTTCAGTGAATCTTTCCCTTGGGGAAGGTATCTGTATCTGTTGGTCACAGTATAATTAGAGCCAAAATTAGGCATCCTTATGTAATCTCATATTTTGAATATAAATGGCGAACAAAGAAGATGTCCGAAGATGAACCTCCATGGTTGCACATAGATGAGAAGGGTATTCAATATTAAGGTGGGCAAAACCATAAATACTAGACATGACATATATATATAATTTGGTGATGCCACTTTTGAGTGTTTACCTAAAGAACTCTCAGCCAGAACATCGCAGAGAAACATGCATATCCATGTTTGGTGCAGTACTTTGTACAAGATCTGAGAGATGGAACTGGTCCAGACAACCATAGTCTGATGAATGGACAAAGAAAATGCAGTTCACATACATAATGGAGATGTATCTACTCATGAAGATGAAAAAGAAAATCTAATCATTTGCTGGAAAATGAATGTGTTGCAGGAATCTTTCTGTAATAAACACAATGACACTAATGAGAGTTGAAGAGAGATGTAACAAAAAGACCAAATCCTGGGTAGCTCCTGAAAGGCCTTGATGCTGGTTCCAGTTTGTATTCTCATTATATATTCTAAAACAACAACATTGATAGGTAGCAAGCAAGAATTTACAGAAGTATATATTACAGTCAGCAGGTTGTTAAGGACAACATGTCATCATTTCATCTATTTTTCCATGTCATTTTGTTCCAGGTAGCAAGTGAAATCATGCTTGGCAAACAGACAGTACAAAAAGTGCTTCAAGTAAATCACCAAATAAGTTAATATCTAATAATTGAGCTGTGCTACGTTATTCTACTTTGGATGGAACTGAAAATCCTTATGCTCATTAAAATTAGCAAATTCAATCAAATATCACATCTGTGGCATCTATAGGAAAAATATAATTAGAGTTCAGCAAATGTTGAAATGATAAAGGTGTACGTGGCCAAGCCAGATTGTTTAAGTTCAATCCTGGGTCCTCTGATTTCTATACACATATGATGAAACAGTGTTCATGTATATGTTCATTCACACACAATACAGATATGCAAATATATGTATATATATGTATATACATATGTATGATAAAGAGACAAAACATTGTTAAAGATAGAATTCATGTGGAAAAGATATCAGACTTAACTTTCTTTTTTTATCTAGGTATGTTAGACATAACAGTTTGCTTCAGAATTTTAAATGAATAGATTTTTGATAGGATGTTGGAAGACTGCATGGTGCTGGTTCACCTTGGGTCCAGCTGTAAATAATGCCACATGAGATACACAATAGGAAGTGCAATTGAAACTCCAGATGGAAGATCATGGTATAGGATGGGCTTGAAATTTATTCTGATTGCCTGTCTTGCTTTTAAGGGTCTGTGGTCAGTAATTTTGGATAGTTTTTCTTTATGTGCTTAGTATCTGGAACTGGGAGATGAAGCTGAAATACTCAGAAAAAGTAAACACTTTGCTGGGATCTCTGAGAGCTCAGAATATCTCAACCACCTACCAGGGAATTTTCAGGCCTCTGTATTTTATGCTGCAAAATACATTTTTAATTCCTCTGTATTCACTTTTGATGTCCTCTATCTTCACAATTCCAACTGTTAAGTACATGGGACATGTAAACCTTTAATAGACAAGAGTAATCAGTCAAGGTCACACATCCAAATCACAGTGCTTTTGGGCTGCATTGGAGCAACGGGGATTTGGTGTCTTTGTTTCTCCTTTTTTTTTTTTTTTTTTTGTAAAGGAGATAAATCTAGAGGTTAGGTACATGTGACTTTCAATATATGATTGAAAGTTTTTTTTATTAAATATAATTTCATGAATTTACCCAGTGGGAGTATTTGCTAGTATAGATAATTCTTCTTTAGAAATGTGTGACTCCATTGTGGATGGTCTCAGTGCTCTTTCAATTCCCTTCAATTATTCTGCTAAAATTCTACACCTCGGTGTGATATTATCAGGAAGTGAGAGTTGGGGGGTGGTGGTGGCAACAGATAGACAATATAGGCACAATCCTCCTGAATTAGTGCATTGTAAAAGAGGTCTTGGAGATACTTGTTGCCAATTCTGCATTTAGAGTGAGAAAAATATCTATATATAGTGAAGTGAACCTCATCAGATACTAAGTAAACACAGGGCATCTTGATCTTAGATTTATCAACCTCCAGATCTATGGAAAATGAGCTTTTGTTCCTTAGTTGACTCTCCAGTGTGCTGTTTTATTGTATCTCATACAGTATAGTCAAGACAAACTGGCAGTCACAATCTTTGTTCATGGAAAACATTCTGTGGTAAGTATTATGATTCCTATTTGTTTACATGTAACATTGACATACATTTTTGTCTTTTGTTATTACTGTGCTTTTCTGAGTCTCAAAAATATGACAAGAACTCAATTTTAGGAATTATTTGGTTTGTTAAATATCAGCTAATGATCAGGAGATTAAAAACCCTACATTAAGGTGTTAAGCCTTGTCCATCTTCAACACATATGCTTAAGCAGAAACAGCATGTGGAAATTATCCCTGGTGTTCAATGGGGTTTGCTCTCATATTTTTCTGTATTTATTTTTGCATTGAGACCCAATATATTTTAATAATAATTTTTAAACTCATTTCAAAGACATAAAAGGATATAATAGCAGAGACATGTAGTAGAATGACATTAATTTTAGCTTTCTTCCCAGTGGAATGTAATGGTTTCCAGGTTTAATCACAGTTGTCCCTCTGCAAAAGGAAACATTTTAAAATACAAAAGTTCCTTGATCACAATGTTTGGTAGCCTAGTGTGGGAAAAATAAGGATGATAATTAGAAACAAGAGTTATCATTTTTTAAAGTTGAAAAAGAAGCCTCTACAAAACCACCTCATAGCACATTCATAAATACTGTAAGTTTTCCTTCCCTCCCTGTGGAGTGTGTTGCTCAACTTCCCACTGAACAGGTGTGAGGCCATGTTTTACCAGCAGGAGCCTGGGTGATTCATTAATTTCTTCTCACTTGATGGGAAAGAGCATCCTCTCACACCTGAGGTGCTTATACCCTGACACTGAGAACTCATCTAGGGCCAGTGAAGTCAGTCTCAGAATTACTGAAGGGTATATGTAAAGACATTCTTCCTAGTAGGATAAGTGGCCTTCAGCCCTTCTTCCATTAAATGGAGCAGGAAGAATTTTTAATTACGGGATTTATATCAAAATCATATTCAATCTGAGTCTCAGGTCCACCTGTGTTATATTGGAAACATTACTTAACTGTTGTACCAGTATAATTTTATTGATACGGGAAATAAAATTAATGTTACCTGTTTTTCAAAATGGTTGTGAGAATGAAGAACTCTGATTTATATAGTGTGGTGTGCACATAAAGCTCCAGATTTAAAACATTAAGCCATTAAGCCTTTTGCCCTTCCATTAAATGCTAGGATTTCTGACTTCTGGGTGGTCCTTTACTGTGAGATGCTAACACTATCCAGCTCCCATGAGGAGATAGCTTCAAGACAAAAAGAATCATATCTAGGATAAAAGCCAGATTATGGAACAATACATCTGGCCTTTTTTTTTCTTTTGAGGAAACTTATTTTATGTAGATATAATTTACATATGTAGATTATATCTACATATGTAATTTATTTTATGTAGATTTAATTTAGTGGATTTTTGTTTGTATCTGTGCAGTCACACCTGGGCAAGTGCTAAAATGATGGCAGCACCCTGGAGATACCCTTTATCCTAGTTTACCAGCGGTATAATTTACTCCACTTAGAGGTAATAATTTAATAATTACCCTAATTTCTAATTTGTCTGTTATTGAAAATCAGGCAAATATCTTCTACCAGAAAGCATGCAATATTTCATCTCTAACTTCTTTTGCTCAGTATAATGTAGCTGGGATTCACCTATGTGTCAGTACTTCATGTGTCCTTAACATTTGTGCTGCTTCTAGTAATTGACTATTTCTGAATTGGTAGATTAGCAATAGTCATTTGTGAATCTTTTTGTGGATTTATTTGTCCTGTAAGTTTTCTTGAGTAACCCAGGATTGAGAGTTTTGAGCCATATGAGAAATGTACTCTTAATTTTATCATGTTTTCACGGGTGTGAAGAAAACTCTGTGCACAGAGATGGCACTTGTGAAAGCTAAAGACAATCAACCAAGTGTGCTTAGTTAACTAGTGAGTTTATGAGGATTACTTACAGGATTATGGGTAACTCAAAGGCAGCTGTGTCACAGAGAAGTTTATCCTTGTATGCTATGCGTAGGGAACACAGATGAATTCCTGCAGCTCTCTCCACAGCTTCAACAGATACAGGATGTTCATCTTCCTCTACAGCAGTCAAGAGAGGCCTGGTGAATCTTGGACTTGTAAGTTCCAGAAGGAAAGGTCTTGATTTAGAGGAGAAAGTGAGGCAGCATTTCCTAGACCTATGAGCCATTTGGAAATGTCCCTTTGTAGGCTGCCTATAAGAAGATATAAAGACTTGATTCAGTGCAGTTTGTGGTACTCTTGTTTGTTGTGAACAGTTTAGTCCCCCTGAGCATAATCAATTAAAATATATATTTCTATTTTCAGACTAAGGCAAGTTGTTTGTAGATAACTGTGAATTCTTCTAAGATATACACAGGGTCCCCTTCAGTTGTTTTCACATGATCTTGTAACTTTTTCTTCACAGCCAACTAGAGCAAAGCCTTCATTGGGGAATGCTCTATGGCTTGAGTTCCTCTGATTTGAGCCATGTGCTAGATGGCTACCTGCACAACAGCAGACAGGATTAGGCATTTTAGTGTAAGATATCTCAGAAGGGGCTGTTCTGACACCTCCTCTCTTATCCTTTGTTGATCCACCAAAAAATTTTGAGATCCTTGTAAAGTAAGAGAGTTAGGAAAGAAGTGTCTGGGCAGTTATTATTTGTGCTATGATTGAAAGTGGTCCACAGGAATAAAACTATGCATAGAAATAAATACATATAGAACTGTAGAATTTTAAAATTTGAATGGGCCTTACAGTTGATAGAGCCTAAACCAAAATTGAATTTTATGAATGAGAAAACTAGTGTCTAATTAAGACAATAGATGTTCTGAAGCTTACAAAGTGAGCTAATGGAGGATTTTAGGCCTTGAATGAATATAATTTTTATTCTAATGGATAAATTCAATTAATTTCAATGTAGAGAGCTAAGCCACATCCTATACCTCATTATGAAGATACAATAAGGTTAATTTCTCTTTATGACTCAAGTTAAACTAGGATTTTCATTATACCCTCCATATCAAAGGGTGGGAATTATCCCCCATTCTTCTTTACCCTATAAGGTAAAGCTTCTCAAAGAAAGCATTGGTTACATATATATATATATATATATATATATATATATATATATATATATAAAATACAGTTATGCTTGAAAATCTCAAGGTTAGGCAACAGAAGTATGTCTCACATTTCTGTACAAGTAAAAAACCTTGATGCAAATTTCTGTTTCAATAAGAGACTGCTTGCTGCAAATCAAGAAAAATTTAACAAAACCAGAGCCTTTGTGATATTCTAGAATAAGAAGGCTGGAAGCATGTTATTTCCAGGGTTGGATAATTTAGTGCATCATTGACATGAAAAAGGACCTAAATATTTTTAACATTCCACATAAAAATTTCAGCAAACTGCGGTTTACTCTCTGGTGGCATAATATATGCCATCCAGATTCCCCTCCAAGAAAGGTGCTGATGCCCGGATCAGAGGATGAGGTTGTCAGACGTTTCTTTTTTATCTTACCAGCAAATCGCTATGTTGATCTGTGACATACCTTCAGAGCTGTCAGATCCAGGCCATTTCAACCATGAAAAACACTTTCTATTGATGGCTCTGGGCCAGGGTGACCTTATGGGATGGCTGGCTTTGAGGAACCCCATCATCCTTCAACTTTTCCCCTGACTGATTACTGCTTCTTTTCATTTTGTTTCACAGAAAACAATCTCTGATGACATTGCACCTTAGTCCATTCTTTATTTCTGCCTCTGGTCTTACACTGACATACCCTCACAAGTTGGGATGCTTTAAATACCTGAATTTTATCTTATGATTCTGGATGGCATAAACATATAAAATGTATCTTTGCTGTGTCCTTTCATATGAAAAGTCAGAAGCATAAAAAAATCTAGAAAAGCATGGAGCAGACATCCTGTTTTTACTGGTTGAATCATGTCACATATAATGCTAATATGGGTGACATTTTTATTTTATTTTTATGTTTAATGTTGAGTTTTCAATTTAATTTTATCCTTTTTGCTTTTCCTTTTCCCAACTCCAGATGTTCCTACATACATCTCTCTGCTTTCCTTTCAAATTCATGATCTCTTTTTTCATGTTATTGTATGCATATGTGTATTTGTATACACACACACACACACACACACATATATATATATATATATATATATATATATATATATATATATATATATATATTGCTAACTATATATACTATGTTAAGTTCACATAATATTATTTGTGTGTATGTTTTCAGTGCTGGGGCATTGAACAACTAGCTCGTGTTCTCTTCCCTGGTCGGGACTACTTTCAATACCAGCTTTATTCAGTTCCCTGTTATTCTTTGTGTAGGATTGAGGCCTCATTGTTTGTTTGTATTTTTTTTCCTATCAAGTTTGCTGCTTCAACTAGAGGCATCCTTGTTATTATACCTAAAGATAAGTGTAATCTTCAGTTGTTTTTTTCACCAGACAGGGACCACTACAGAAAATCGCAACCACTACAAATACAGAGTTACAGATCTCAAGAGATACATCTACGACACACGCCCACACTTAAAACTTGGGAAACATTGCAAAATAGGAGATAGAAAGTTTGCAAGAGCCAGAGAATTATAGAGCTTAGTATATGAATCTGTCTCCTTGTAACATCAGAAATTACACTAACATGAGTGCCCAAATATGGTTGATATTATTATGGTTGACACCAACCAATCAAGAGTTTCCTTCTTGGTCTTGAGTATGGGTTCATTTTTAGAGCATGACAATACTAAGAGAAAGGGGGTGGAGACATTAGAAGCCTGAGGACCAGAGCAGGAGGAAGAAGAAAGTTGGGTGTAGGTTCTACTTCATATGCTTTCATTTTTTATAAAATTTGATTTAAAAAGTTATTTAAAAAATGTGTGTTCTATAAAACAAGAAAATGATTTTTATGCCTGTTGAGATGTATCTCAGACAATTAGATGACCAAAACTGACTAAAACTTACAAGCAGCCAGCTACTATTTCTCTCTCTCTCTCTCTCTCTCTCTCTCTCTCTCTCTCTCTCTCTCTCTCTCTCTCTCTTTCTAGCAGATGATAATGTGTACTCTGATGTCAGTATGTGGGCGTGAAATTAATTGGTACTGATTTATGAAAGCAACATTCTTCATGAATTTCAAACTCTGACCACTCCTGAGTCCAAGATATTGGTGACATACTTCACAGTATTTTATTTGAAAGGCAGGAACTGATGCCATAGTCAAAACACAGGATGTTTTCTCACAGATGACTCCATTTGGCTCTGGTAACTGATTTTGTTTGTTTGTTTATGAGATTAACACTTATGGAAACTAAAATGAACAGTTCTTGTACATTTACACAGTTTTGAAACTACTGTCCATATCTATTTTCAAAACCATTTTATCAATGCAAGACTTTATGCTTCTTTTAAAATCTTTATCTGAAGTTTATATAACTCTTGTCTCAAGTAACAAAGGAAAGAATGTAGAAATTGTTTAGGAATGCCTCTCTTCCAGAAAGGGAGTGCATCTGTGTAAGCAAAGATTCTGATATTAAGGTCTTGTTCCCTAATTGGTTCTGGATTTGTTAATAAATAAGACTGGGAGCCAGTTGCTGGGCAGATGGTACAGATGGGACTTCCTGGTCCCAAGAGTAAAAGGAGATTCAGGGAAGGAGATAAGAGGCTTTTCTGTCCTGCCTTGGAGTAAAAGGGTTGCAAGGACCTTCTGCCTCTGCTAAGGTGGGTGGTCAAGAATGTGGAGGAGAGATGAGATAATAAATTGGTAGGGACACTCCTTTCCAGGCAGGAGGTGTCTTCACCCAGCAATTGTGCTTAACAGGCAAAAAGTAGCAAAACAGTTTGTGTGCCTTTTATCCACAGATTCAAAAGGAACCAAGGTTAGGGATGGTTGCAGTAGATCCTGGAGCTAAGCCAGGTAGAACAAAAGGGAGCTAGGTGGGGCCAGAGTGCTGGGCTTGGGCTTGGACAGAGGTGGAAGCATGTTTTTTAAGCTACATGCCTAGCAACAGTGCCTAGTGGGCAAATTTTAAAGTAACAGGGCTGTCTGTGTGTCTTTTTGAGGATTCAAAGGTCTCAGGTGGGAGCTGATGAGATCCCCAGAGCAGAGACAGATAGAGAAGCTGGGTTAGGGTTGGTGGCAGCAAATCCTAGAGCTAAACCTGGTGGAACAAAGGGAGCCTTGAGGCGCTGGTAGTGCAGCAGCTCCTGGGCAAAGGCAGTAAGAGCTTTTTAAAACTACATTCATGCTTTTCGGGTGTGTTGGGGTATTCCGGACTGACTGAGGTGGGAGTGCTAGGTTCTGATGATGGTGAGTAGTCTTGGTTTCTGTTAGTAAGATTCCTACGTTTGCCTTTCGCCATCTGGTGATCTCTGCAGTTGTTATAGTTGTNTCTGGTTGGAGCTTGTTCCTCCTGTGATTTGGTTACTCTCTGTCAGCAATTCTGGGAGTCCAGTTTTCTCCTGGGTCTCAGTTGTCAGGTTACTCTCTGGAGGGAAGCTCACTTCTAGCAGNGAATGTGCACCGAGGGCTGGCGTTCAAATCTGACCCCTTGCTGAAGATGAAGGCCCAAAACAGGGCCTGTGCCAGTAGATGTGTTGCCTCTGCAGAGTATTCACTCACCTGAACAGTCTAGCCACTGAGGGTCTCTGGACACAATATGACTCTCTCACCTTTTCTGGCAGACAGAGCCCTCTCTGCTCACCACCTTTCCTCTGTCCAGGAAGGTGCCCAAAATTCTGGAGCCCGAGATAGTCTGTCCCGGAATTTAGGTTGCTTCTTTCTGTCCTGAAGCTGTGTAGCTTCTGTGGTTCACACTCTTGCCAGTGCAGGCTGGAAAACAGAAGAAAATCAAGAAGGATGACCATTTGTGGATACTTCATTCCTCCTTAGAATAAGGAACATAACTCTCATGAAAGGTTATAGGTACAGAGACAAAATTTAGAGCTAAGATGAAAGGATGGACTATCCAGAGAGTACCCCATTCGGGAGTCCATCCCATCATCAGCCACCAAACCTAGATACTAATGTTCATGCCAGCAAGATACTGCTGAAGGGACCCTGATATTGCGGCCTCTTGTGAGGCTATGCCAGTGCCTGGTAAACACCGAAATGGATGCTCACAGCCAGCTACTGGATGGAACACAGGGTCCCCAATGGAGGAACTAGAGAAAGTACCCAAGTACCTGAAGGGGGCTGCAACCCTGTAGGTGGAACAACAACAGGAACTAACCAGTACCCCCGGGGTTTGTGTTTCTAGCTGCATATGTAGCAGAAGATGACCTAATCGGCCATCAGTGGGAATAGAGGCTCCTTGGTCTTCCAAACTCTATATGACCTAGCACAAGGCAAGGCCTGGGCCAAGTAGTGGGAGTGGGTAGGTAGGGGAACAGAGGTGGGGGGAGGGGTGTGGGAAACTTTCGGGATAGCATTTGAAATGTAAATAAAGAAAATAATAATAAAAAAACTACATTCAACACTTCTGTCTTCAGAGAGAGCAGAGGGCTTCCTTACTCTATTTGTTTGGCAAACTGATAATCACTATGAATCAGTAAAATTGTCAAATTGTCATCCATATTCAGAGAACTGGACTGAATGAATCTCAGCACACACATACATGCATCCACACATGCACACACACTGTTAGAGAGATATTTACTGCCTTTTCTATATGAAAATGTTTGTTTGATCACAGGATAATAAAGATGACTGGACTTTTGTACGCATCCCTAGAAGAAAAGAACAAAATCTGTTGCTTCTTATTTTTAGTGTGTGTGTGTTTATTATACAGAAAAAAAAATGCTGTATCCATAGGTTAAACAGCCACATTTAACCCATCGACGCACACTGGAAATTCTGATTGTCCCATTAAGTCAGCCATCAGTGTATCCAGATTCTGACTTCTCGTGCAGACGGTAGGAGAACAGCTGAGTGATCCAGTCTCCCCTCACAGCTCCTTCTATCCTACAGCAAAGGTTTCTATAACTGGGTTAGTGCTGTTATAAGCTGTGGCTACTCATTGTGGTGGAACCTCCATGATAGTTTCTCTCCCTGTGTTTCATTTTTATTAATCTTTAATGGATACTTCTGAGCTTCACCTTCTTTTGTGTTGCATTTATTTTTAATTTTATATTTATTTTTAATTTTATGTTTATATTTATTTTTAATTTAATTTTATTATTATTATTATTATTATTATTATTATTATTATTATTATTATTTTGTTTTGTTTTTTTGAGACAGGGTTTCTCTGTATAGCCCTGGCTGTCCTGAAACTCACTTTGTAGACCAGGCTGGCCTTGAACTCAGAAATCTGCCTGCCTTTGCCTCCTGAGTGCTGGGATTAAAGGTGTGTGCCACCACGCCAGACTTAATTTTAATTTTTAAAGAAAATTTATTTATTTTTTTATTTTTTTATGTATGTGAGTACACTGTTGCTCTTTTCAGACATGCCAGAAAAGGGCATCAGATCCCATTACAGATGGTTGTGAGACACCATGTGGCTGGGAACTGAACTCAGAACCTCTGGAAGAGCAGTCAGTGCTCTTAATACCCGAGCCATCTCTCCAGCCCCTTAGTGTCATATTTTTACAGATAAAGAAAAACAGCTTTAAAATTACTCAAACATTTCTCATTTGTGATTATTACTAAGCAATTTTATTAAAGCAAAATATAGTAAGTACTGTAGTTATATTGAGAAGCTTTGTCTGAGACAGCATTCCAAGCAAATTGGGCTAATAATTAGTTAATATTTGTGAGTGTGTGTGCATGTGTGTTTGTGTGTGCATAGATATATGTATGACTAATAAAGAGGACAGAGGTTGACTATAACAGTTCTCATTTGCTCTTCAATTTTATTTGTGATAACTTCTTATATGTATGTGACACATTCTATTTACTCCCATGTGTCCCCTATCAACTCCCCTCTTCTCACAAGTCCTTTCTCCACATCTATGCCCTTTTAGTTTATATTATTACTTGTTAAGTTTAAAAGTACTGTCACAGTTTGGAACAGTCAGTTGGATCCTGATGAGCTCTCCAGTGGGTAAAAACTGCCCACTGCCTGTAGAATCCACAAGTAGCCAGTTGTTCAATCAATAGTTCAACAGGAATTATCTCCTTCTAAATACATGATTGCTTGTTGACAGGCCTAGTGTTGCCTAGAGCCATTATGGGTGATGATTACAGGTGCTGTGAGACATTTAAAATGGCCATATCATGCCCAAGGACAGGATTTGAATCTTTTTTGTTTTCTGGTTTTGATATTCTATCTGCCTCCTTAGCTGTGATGTTCCCTAACCCTTAGAGCAAGTGATGTGAATGTTCTGTTTAGTGCTTATTTAAACATTCCTTAGGAGATTGACAACTAATGTTTTTGAGAATGGCCATGTTATTTGCTTGGAAATCTTTTTTTTTTTTTTAATTTTTTTAATTTTTAAATTGAAAGGTGAAACTCTTAAAACTTTTCAAGAAAATGAAAACAGGTAAAAATTCCTTTAAAGATTCAAATCATACCAGCAACAAAGAAAGTGACTTGAAATTTTGAAAGCAAAAGGAACAAATAGGAAATGCCTCTTCCCTAACTTCATACAACAAAATACAGTCAAACGGTGTAAAATAGTACATAGGACAAGAATAAAGAATATTGGATGACAGAGAAGCTATCCTCAAAAACTTTTGACAGTATGATTGACTAAACAAAGTCAGCATATGATACTACCAGTTGATATGGTGGTAAGGACAGGAGAATGTTCACATGGTCCCCTCTCTAGTGAAGAGCCACTGGTGGTCGGTGCCTGCTGAAAAAGAGAAACAGGCTTCTTCAAGGAAAATCTCCTACATAAGCTATCATGTCCCAACAGGGTTAACCTTGGACACACACAAAGACACACAAAAAGACACACACACACACACACACACACACACAAACACACACACACAAGTGCACACGCACACACTGGAAGCAAACTAAATGGGCTTAGTAAGTTATACATCACAAGTGCATATATATGTACTGTTGTGGATAGGCCTAGTGCTATTTGTATTTTGATGCTAATTCTGCTCTCCTGGGAGGGATTGAAGACAAGGAATGAGTCATGTACTCAGGTAACTTCTTGTGAACCAACCCCTAATGAATAAAGGAGCCAAAGTGAGTAAACGGGACTTCAGAGTTAGATGGAGGAAGAGAAGAAGGAGGAAAGGGTTAGAGGCTTTTAGAATGGAGATAGCACATGAGCAAGATGTAGCTGCTAAAATTTCCAGGATCTTGGTGGATCCATCTGGATTCTCCTCCAGAGGAATCAGATTTAATAGGGCTTACTTACAAGATTAGGTTTTAGTTGTTGCACCCAGAGATTGAGTTATCATTGTTTCTGAGCTAAGTTTGTGTGGTATTTTTCTTCTCACAGCAATTCAACTGGGTTCCAGAGAGAAAGGTATGACAGCAAAGCATGGGATTGCCTGATGTGTACCACAAAGGCCATGGGAGCTTTGAAGCATGGGGCTGACATGGTAATGACCCATCAGTCAAAACCTATTGAGCTACGTGGAGAGATTTTGGAGTTCTGAGTCAGAATCTCCACAAGCTAAAACAGGTCAGCCTCTGACCGCCTTGGCGGAAGTGCAGGAATGTGCCAGTCATTTTTTAATATTTCCTGCAACAGTATACATACATGTAGAAATTGTAATTAAAGAAGAGATCATAAACTTACAATGAAATATGGAGAATAGAAGCAGGAATAGGGAGGGACAGGAGTGGTGTACATCATGCATAAAAATTCAAAAAGTATTTGAAAAAGAATGTATAAATGTGTAAAGAGAGAGTTCCAAATGTGAATAAGAACTTACCTACAAGCAATCACAAAAGGCCCATGAGTGCAATACTCTGAGAATCATTTCAATAACACATTAAAATGAAGGGCAACACTTCATAATCAAATCCACTTCAAATCAGCCTTGTTGAAAGAAACTGAATATATCAAGGATTGAGGACAAGTCAGGGAGTATCTTTTGAAGACCCTTTGCAAAATAACATACATTCACTGAAACGTATTAGAGCAGTTTTGCAATACAAAATATAACTGCATATTTACATGTTCAAGTATTTTCCTTCTGATTCTAATTTAGAGAAATATGACACATGTCACCAGAAAACATAAAATAGTGTTCATTTTAGTACTGTGGGTAATACCAATATCTGAGAATAATTTAAATATCCATCACAGTTTAGAGAAATGGCTTAGCAGTTAACACTTACTCCTCATGCAGAGGACAATACCCTCTAGCTCCAGCCCAATTGGGAGCCAGTACATTGTTATGACCTCTATGGGTAGCCATGCAGTGTTTTACACACATACACGTGTGCACACACACATGCATACACACACACACACACACACACACACATACATACAAAACCACAGAGGGGGGGAGGGAGAGGGGGGAGGGATTGAGGGAGGGAGAGGGAGAGGGAGAGAGAGAGAGAGAGAGAGATGGGGTGGGGAGA
>NW_018392773.1:16748-28891 GCF_900095145.1 Mus pahari | reverse complement strand
ACACACACACATACATACAAAACCACAGAGGGGGGGAAGGGAGAGGGAGAGGGATAGGGAGAGGGAGAGGGAGAGGGAGAGGGAGAGAGTCAATCTTAAAAAAATGTGTCAGTCACATGTACAATGAAAATGTCCACATTTCTGATAGAGAAGACTGGAATATGTGAAGATATTTGTACTGAAATAGTGGTTTTCAGAGATGACAATAAAGGTGTGGAAAGAACATCAGGAAGGAACAAATGAAGAGGTAACAAGTTACCCTAGATGTTGAAGATGTATGCCTCCACTTTGCATTTGTTCTTTGCCTTCCACCTGATTAAAGATATTACTGCTGCCATCTTAATTGAAATGTATTTGTGTCTCATGTATTGAGTTATAAAAAAATTGAAATTGTTCTTGTGGAACATGATCTATATCTTGCTAACTTGTTATAACCAGCATTCTAGGCTAGATCTGTACCAAATAACAGAGTATAGAAGAGCTCAGACTGCTACTCACAGTAGCCCCAGTTGAGCATAAGGCAATGAACCATCAATAGGTTAAAAATTATGTACATTTACAAATTATAATGAGATCTACAAGGTTACTTCTCACCAAACTAGGATGGACCAACCACATCCCATCCCACTCCCTGTTCTGACCCTGTGTATATAAGTACTAATTAAATGAACTGCTGTCACAGGCAAATTTTAATAAATTCTATTGCATATTTTAGGCTAAATAATCTATGCCACAAAATAAGTTATGATTATCATTCATGTTCAGTTTTAAAAGAGAAACAAAGCCTTTCTCTGATGTCAAGAAGTCATTGAAGAGGGAATGGGTAGCAGGGAGTAAAGAGGTAAAATGGCGCTTCTGAGTTTTGTCAAACACTTTGGTGCATGCTACTTCTTTGGTGTCAAAAAAGGGGTGTCAAGTAGCCCCTTTCTTTTGGGATGTTGTGCTAATCATAAATATGCATATCAAATATGCACATCAGAAAGGTGGGTAGGCTTGAATTTTATTGGGATCTGTACTTTTCTCTACATCTGAAAGGATTCTAAATTTAAAAGAATATTAAAGCAAAACTATTAAAGACTATCCTTTTAAAAGCAATGTGCTTTAGTGGATATTATCCTCCAAGGTGATTATAAACTGATTTGTTCAATTAATTAGTTTAAAAATATTTAATATCAACAATTTCAAGGATCACTGGGCATGGTTATGCATGTGTATTTAGCTATAGCAAGTAGATTATAACTTTAAGGACAATTTTGAGCTACATGGCAAAACTTTGTATTGGCTTTTACTTACCCTTAACACAAAAGACTTTTAATTATCTACTACTTTGTTATTGAGGACATATCCTCATACATGGCTATTCACACTTATATCTGTAACCTTTTCTCTATATAATGATAGACTTTATGGAGAACTGTCTCTTGTGACAGTGGGATATGTAAACCTCTGAACCCCAGAGTCAATATTCCTTATCTCCATGCTTCTTTCACAGAAGATAGTAACAAACTATGAATTAAAAAGCAGTCATATCAGGTCATTAGAGTATAATTTTTAATAACAAATGTTTAGGTAAGTATTGTAGTGTGTTTAACACTAGGTGGATATAACAAAGTACCTGTGGCTGGGTATCTTCTATCCAACAGAAGCAGATTCCTCACCTTTACAGAGGCTGGAAGTCAGCTTCAGGAAGGGGGTGGGTCTCTGCTTCAATTTATCTTCTCCATGGGTACAGTTTTATTCCATAATCACTTTTCTCAGTGGTCACCTCATGGAAATAATGGACAATTTTTGACATTGTGAAGTACATTGTTAATTATTTTATTTCAATGTCTAATGACCATCTTAGAGCCTAGGATGCTGTTGGGTTCATGGGGCAGGATCTAGCTGTTTTCTGAATAACAAATCTGAAAGACATCAAAAATAGAAAGAACAGTCTCATGAATAAATGATTATAGAAGTCTCAAGCAACCAGTCTGATTTACTGCTTTGAGATGAGAATTTTAAAAGTAAGAGTATACGCAGAAGTAAAGGCAACCAAGAAATGCTGAAAACAAAAGACATAGCTTTCCCTTTGGATGAGCCCCTGATTGGTTATTCAACATCAAGTGGTCAACACTAAAGAGAATACATACAAGTAACAGTAAATGGACTAAGTAGGTTGTGTTTACAAATTTGGGAACACATACATACACAAACAACAATATTACAAAAAAAGAAACGATGATTTCTAGAGGGAGCAAGAATTACATGGAAGAGATAGGAAGGAAGAAAGAAAAGAAACATATTTTACAAATGATGTAGTGCTTTATAAAGTTCAAGTTATTTTAAAAAGTTAAAATAATATGTATATATAATAAAACAGTAAAATGTTAAAAATAATTGTAGTAGAAATACATATAATAAAACTAATGTACTCTAAGAGAAAAGAATAAAAAATAAAAGAGTTCAAAGCAATTTTTTGTTACAAATTCCAACACTGCAAATCAGTGACAAGAATAAGAGAAATAGAAGTGTCTGATTATGGAAGTGTTTTATTTTCTGTATTATCTAACAATTTTACTCCTTTGTGGCTATTAAACATGTCTTATAAGGCTATGTGTTCACCTTTTTGTTTGGGCTTGCTTGTTTTGATTTTTAAAGTTTTGTTCCTTTTTTATGTCTTGAGAAAGGTGCTATCCGGTGTGCTGATCTGAAATTTAGTATGTAGCCTAGGCTTGCTTTTAGCTCGTAATCCTCTGGGCATTGCCTCATTAGTACTGAGATTACAGACTAGTATGACCATGTCCCACTATGGTAACTGGACTCTTAATTTTATTGAATGTTAGCTGATTTATAACTATAAGTGCATGTGCCTAGTAGCTCCTACATCAAACAAAGATGTTTTACTACTTGCCTCTTTATGAGCTAAAATTTGGCATAGAAGAAAAAATCCACAGCAGTAGTATGTGATATAATTTTAAAACAATAAGTACATATTATAAGAATTCAAGGAAAGAATGTCTAGAAAAATAAGTGGATTACAAAATGACATTTGATACCATAATTTATCTTTCAATAATATTACCCTTAACACGATATTTTCAAAAATGATTGTAGCAATGAATGCATAAATATGACAATGACAACACTAAAACCTTTTCAGATTTTAGTACTGAAATGTTCAGAAAGTTTTATTTGTTTACTGAAAATATGTTTTTAGAAATGCCTTATTAAGATATAATTTACATATGATAAAGTTTGATTATTTAATATACAATTCAATGTTTGTAGAATATTTACAGTTAAGTGACAGTCATTGTAACCTAATCTTAGAAAATCATTCAAAATACAAATCTTATATATCTTCGCAAGAACCTTCTGTTACCTGCCTTTTCTCTGGAGATATGCCCATTTCATATTTCTCAATATTTTGTTCTTGCTCTGGAGCTTTTTGCTGTTGGTCCTCATTTTATGTGCTTCTTTTGTTTTCTTTTTTATATATGATATATTCTTCATTTACATTTCAAATTTTATCCCTTTTCCCTGTAAGACTTTCATGGGGATCCCTCCCCACTTTAGTCTCGAGAAGGCAACACCCAAAAACCACAAATAAACCATCTTGCTGTAAAAACACGAGGTAGTTTAATGGCAGAGCTCTGGGCTGATGTGTACCTCACACAGGAGGTAGAGGCACCAACCATGTGGCCTGAAAGCTAGGGGTTTTTATAGGGGGAGGGGGGCAGGCTAGCAAGAATTGGTGTGGTTACCCGTGATTGGCTCATTTAAATGTACACATTTGCAGGATGGTACATGCAAAGGCAGGAATGCTAGGAGACCTGAGGGGCNGGTTANCGGAACATTTGGTTCAGTCCCAGGAATGTTCCAACAAAGGCCTGCCTGGGCGTGCCCAGGCTTGTCTCACTGTGTTCTCTGCCTCAGGCTTCCAAGCTTACAAACAACTATTTCTCTGAACATAAGTTTCATGAATCCCAGGCCTTAAATTTCATTTTAAATTTTATTTCCCTTCATCCCCATTTTCCCTCTTAAACCCCCCATCCATCCACCCTTCCCCTGCTCACTAATCTACCTCATACCTGCTCACCTGTCTTTGGATTTCCCTACAGTGGGGTATCAAGCCTTCACAAAAGGGCCTCTCCTCTCCTTGATGTCCAACAAGGCTATCCTTTCCTACATATGCAGCTGGAGCCATCCTTGTACACTCTTTGGTTGGTGGTTTAGTCCCTGAAAGCTCTGGGGGTACTGGTAGGTTCATATTTTTGTTTCTCCTATGGGGCTGCAAATCTCTTCAGCTCCTTGGGTCCTTTCTCTAGCTCCTTCATTGGGAACCCTGTGCTCAGTCCAATGAACGGCTGTAAGCATCTACTTTTGTATTTGTTAGGCACTGGAAAGCCTCTCAGGAGTCAACTATATCAGGCTTCTGTCAGCAAGCCCTTTTTGGCATCCACAATAGTGTCTTGGTTTGTTAACTGTATATGAGATGGATCCCCAGGAGGGACAGTCATTGGATGGCATTTCCTTCAGTTTCTGCTCCAAACTTTTTATCTCCTTTCATTGGTATTTTGATACCCTTTCTAAGAAGGACAGAAGAATCTACACTTCTTGAGCTTCATGTGGTCTGTGAATTGTATCTTGGGTATTCTGAACTTCTGGACTAATATTCACTTATCAATGAGTGCATAACGTGTGTGTTCTTTTGGAATTGGGTTCTTTTGGATGATATTTTCTAGTTCCATTCATTTGCCTAAGAACTTTATGAATTCATCATTTTTAATGGCTGTTTCACAGCCCTCTCTGTTCAGGTCCTGCTAAGGGAGAGTTGGTCTCCCAGGAATGCTGACATAGGCTTACATGCCCACAGGAGGAACATGCTCAAGCCAGAGACATCAATACCAACTAACACCAGAGATAACCAGATGGTGAAAGGCAAGCACAAGAATCTTACCAACAGAAATCAAGGCTTCATGGAATCATCGGAACCCAGTTCTCCCACAACAGCAAGTCCTGGATAAGCCCAACACACAGGAAAAGCAAGACATGGAATTAAAATCACATCTCATGATGCTGATAGAGGACTTTAAGAAGGACATAAANAACTCCCTTGAAGAAATATAGGAGAACACAGTAAACAGTTATCAGCCCTTAAAGAAGAAACACAACAATCCATTAAAGAATGGATTAAAGAACAGGAAAACACAACCAAACAGGTGAATGAATTGAACAAAACCATCCAGGATTTAAAAATGGAAGTAGAAATAATAAAGAAATCACAAAGGAAGACAACTCTGGAGATAGAAAACCTAGTAAAGAGGTCAGGAGTTATAGATGTGAGCATCACCAACAGAATACAAGAGATAGAATAGAGAATCTCAGGTGCAGAAGATACCATAGAAAACATTGACAGAGCAGTCAAAAAAAATGAAAAATGCAAAAAGTTCCTATCCCCCAAATCTAGGAAATCTAGGACACAATGAGAAGACCAAACCTAAGGATAATAGGTATAGAAGAGAGTGAAGATTCCCAANTTAAAGAGCCAGTAAATATCTTCAACAAAATTATAGAAGAAAACTTCCCTAACCTAAAGAAATAGATGCCTATGAACATACAATAAACCTACAAAAATCCAAATACATTGGACCAGAAAAGTAATTCCTCCTGTCACATAATAGTGAAAATATCAAGTGCACAAAACAAAGAACTAATATTAAAAGCAGTAAAGGGAAAAAGGTCAAGTAACATATATAGGCAGACCTATCAGAATTACACCAGACTTCTCTCCAGAGACNATGA
The DNA here is from genome assembly GCF_900095145.1 of Mus pahari. NCBI lineage: Eukaryota > Metazoa > Chordata > Mammalia > Rodentia > Muridae > Mus > Mus pahari. Next base: position 23,104 of record NW_018392773.1, on the reverse strand, counting down.
AAGCCAGAAGATCCTGGACAGATGTGATACAGACCCTAAGAGAACACAAATGCCAGCCCAGGCTACTATACCCAGCAAAGCTCTAAATTACCATAGATGGAGAAACCGAGAAACCAAGGTATTTCATGACAAAAATTAATTGATACAATGTCTTTCCACAAATCCATCCCTTCAAAGGGTAATAAATGGAAAATTTTATCCTAGAAAGAGCAAGAAAATAATCTTTTAACAAACTACAAAGAAGATCACCACATAGACATAATTCCACCTCTAACAACAAAAATAACAGAAAGCAACAATCACTTTTCCTTTATATCTCTTAATATCAATGGGCTCAATTCCTCAATAAAAAGACATAGACTAATGGCATCAGGGGTTTTCTGAGCATTCAGACACAGGAGCATTCTGTCTTCTTTGATCAGTCTGATAAAACTTCTTGTCTTTCTCCCCATAGCCTACTTTTTTTGTAGCGAAATTAGGGCAATTCAGATTCTTTGCCTATATCTCTTTTCTATATGTCCTTCTAGCTTAAACCTGCTATATTCATCTTTCCCTTTGTTTCTTTTCTACCAGACATTCAGAGACAAATACCTGAAGGGGAGTTAGAAAATAAATGCCTACTATAGAAAGTAATCACCATTTATAACTCTCCCCTCTAAAGAGGAATATCTGACCCTTTCTTCCCCTATAAGGGTTTTACAACAAGAAGTCAAGGATGATGGTCAGTATTGAAAGTCACTTTCATAGGGTCAACGTTCACAAAGTAGACAAAACCTCCAGGCACATTTTCAAGGAAATTTCGAGACTGATATAATTTTTGTAGGAAGATCCACCATAAATATGAGCATCACCAAGCTGTAGTCTGGTATCTTAGACTGATGAAAAGCAAGATGTTGGAGAAAGTACTCACCTATGTTTCCTGTTTACAGATGCAATTCAAATGTCAGTGTCACACACCTGCCACCAAACCATCCCCCTCAAGATAGACAATAGGCTCTAACTGTGAACCAAAATAATACCTTCCTCCTGTCAATAAAATTCCTTTTATAGGGTATTTTGTCAAAGTAATGAGAAAAATAACTAACACACCATACCAGTCTATTATGAAAATGAGTTTTCAGCAGGTCAGATTCCCTTCTTTGCCATACATGTCCAGACATTTGTGAATTCAGAGTCTGGCTAGATATGTATCAGCTGGGGACTATCATTTCTCACCTCTATCTTTTCCTATTCTATATTTTGGCCAATGTGGAATTCTTAAATTCCTTACCTATGAAGTAGAAGTTCTCAATTATCTAGAAATAACACATTTTATGCTTCTCATATGTACTACTTCAAATTTCTATCAATCTTATAAATAAAGTACTGTTAGTTAAAGTCAAGTACTTATGTAAAAAGTCCTCATAGAAAGAGTGGGATGGCCTTGTCAGAAAAATAACACATTGGAAAATTAAGCATATATTTGAATGCTAAACAAAGTATATGTCCCATTAGGAACACTTTGATGTTGCTGGAATAGTTAATCATTATACTTATAAATGTTACAGTTGATGTCAATTGAGTCATGTGTGTTACAAGCAATGAGGATGATTACTGCTCATTTACACTACTGACACTATGGAGTAGAGAGAGGGAAACGATAGAGATAAAGAGTTTTGGATTTCTTATAAATATTTTTAAGTCAGTTTAGGAAGACATCATATAAGTCTCCTATAGATCCAACTTTATGGATTGGAAAAACTTTTCTTTTTCCATAAGGGGGTATACCTGTACCCATTTGTGAGCTAGAATTTCTTCAAGCATTTGGGATATTTAAGTGTTCAGTTTTACCCATGATTCTTTGTGTTCTTCCTCCTCTTCTTCTCCTCCTCTTCTTCTTCCTCCTTCTCTTTCTCTTCCTTCTCTTCCTCCTCCTCCTCTTCCTCTTTCTCCTCTTCCTCCTCCTCTTCCTCCTCCTCTTCCTCCTCCTTTTCCTCCTCCTCTTCCTCCTTCTCCTTATATGCTCATTTGTTTTGCTTTGCTTTGCTTTGGCCTTTGGCCCTGGTGTGTAAATATATGTGATCAGAATCCAAATATGAATATCTGAGAACAGCGGGCTCTCTGGAAGTAAGAGATGAGCACCCATACTTCAGGAGAGATGTGATTATTTCTCTGTTGCAGAAGCTTAACACTTCCCAAATTCATGCTCTCTCAGTGTGATTGTATTTTCATTCTATTCATTTCCTTCTCTCTCTAATTGTAAAAAGCATGTAAATTCACTAAAGAAAATCTATTATTCTTCTTTGGACATAGTCTTAAGATAACAAGAGGCTCTAACTAACTCATGTTCTTTGAGCTGTTTATTTTTCCTTCATCTTACAAGTGTCTCCTGCATGACTGGGAACAAGTGGGAGTGATAATCAGGAGTTTTTCATGGAGGAGAACAGAGACATAGTGTTTCCAGACTATAAGATCATTTGCTGCTAACCAGAGTGGAAGAGAGTTCTGGAAACTTTCACAGTGCCTGGGGTGGCAAAACAATGTACTGCCTATGTCTCTGTTACATGTAGACTTTATCTTCAGATTAGGATATGTGGACAGTTTGTGTGTTCTCATGCTTTAAATTCTCAATAAGCAACTGGAGACTCAAACATTCCATACAAGCAAAACATAACATTATCATTCCAGTAGAAACTTCCAGAGGTAAGTATGGGCATTCATGAGGAGCAATCACAGCATGGCACTGTATGAAATAAACAAGAAGGTGCTGACTTAGAGGGAACCCAATGGAAGACCATGTACCAGTGTCAGAAAAAGAAAAAGTATAAGTTGGGAGATGAAAGATAAATAAGGATCTTCCATATACAAAATAGAGAACAAAGGAGAAGGAGGAATAGAGTTGCTGATTTATCTCTGTGGAGAAAGGCACACATGTACGTGTGTACATACACACACAACACAGCACAAGGCTTTCTATTTTTCTACTACATTGCTTTTTTTAAACCTTGAAATATAGACCTTAAAATGTGAGAGCAACTTTAGGTTTCCATTTTCCTTTATGCCTTTGTGTGAAATGATGTATGTGTGCTGTCAAATGGAGCTTGTGCTCCAAATTTTCTAATTCATTAATCTTCAGGTGTTTTCTGTCTGCGTGACTATAGTAGAATGACTGACCCCTTCAAAAAGTTGGTAAGCCAGAGAGAAGACAATGGCAGACTCCATACTGAGAATTTATAGAACTATAAGATCACTTAAGATAATTACTAGGTAAATTAGTGGGGTGAGTGTGGACTGAATGCCAATCACTTATCACTTTAGAATCAAAACAACTTTAATGTCTGGGTATTGGGTAGAGGTGATTTTTTTAGATCTCCTGCCAATGATGCACACCTCTGGCACCAGATTCTGCCTGAGTGCTAAATCACTACAATTATGGTCTCATGCCTGAAACTCAACTTCTATTGTGTTATGCCCTCCAGATGAGTTCTCTCCAGGACTTGGATAGCTCCAGCAACAACCTGCCTCATAGAATTTTGCCTTATTTGCATTTCTTTTTGGGTATGGTTAATGTTTTCTACTCCTTGTAGCATCCATTTGTTTCAGTTGCAGGGGAAAAGCTTGCTTGATTAGATTGAGTAAAATTAATCTGATTTTCCAGGAGCACTTGCAGGTAAATAGCAGCTCTTGAGCAGATATCAGCAACAGTTCTCTCACTAACTGATGGAAAGCAGCTGTCCTTGAGGATTTGACAAAACACCACATTCTGTTCATTATTTGTCTTTGCAAATGCTGAAGAGATGTGTTATAGCCTTATCTTGTAGATTAAGGTATGGGGTACAGAGGGAAGAAAGAAAACTATAACTCACAGAGTTAGTAAATAGCAGCAGTGCCTGTGTTACCAAGCATTAAAATTCTTGGTCTGAGGCTCCAGTCTGCGAAGGTGTGAGTGTGAACTGCAGAAGCAACACAGCTTTTGGGACAGACCCCATTTTCCGGGCACCTTCCCCACCAAAGGAGAGGTGTCTGCCTGGGAGGGTTCTCACTATCTGAGCTACTGAGAGAGTCATCTTTGCTCTGGGTCACCCAGGTTCCAGTCTGCTCAGTCACCCAGGCTCCAGTCTGCGCTGGTGAGAGTGCAGACTGAAGAAAGGAGACACAACTTCTGGGACAGACCCCATTTCGGGCTCCAGACATCCAGGCACCTTTCCCACCAGAGGAGAGGTATCTACCTGGGAGGGTGGACTCTCACTACCTGAGCTGGTGAGGGAGCCATCTTTGCTCCTAGTCTCTCAGGCTCTAGCATGTGCAGGTGAGAGTGCAGACTGCAGAAGCCACACAGCTTCTGGGACAGACTCCATTTTCTGGGCACCTTCCCTGCCAGAGGAGAGGTGTCTACCTGGAAGGGCTCTCACTGCCTGAGCTTGTGAGGGAGCCATCTTTGTTCCAGGTTACTCAGGGACCAGTCTGCACTGGTGAGAATGCGGACTGCAGAAGCTACACAGCTTCTGGGACAGGCAGAAGCAATACAGCTTGTGGGACAGACCCCGTTTCAGGCTCCACACATTCGGGCACCTTCCCTGCCAGAGGAGAGGTGACCACCTGGGAGGGCTCTGTCTGCCAGAGCAGGTGAGAGAGAGCCATATTTTGTCCAGAGTACCTTGGAGACTAGTCTTTGCAGGTGAGTGTGCAAACTGCAGAGGTGACACATCTTCTGGGACAGGCCCCTTTTCAGACCCACATCTTCAGCCAGGAGGTAGGTCTGACCTCCAGAACTCTGTGGACCTTCCCTGCAGAAGAGTACACTGACCACTGAGACTCAGGAGAGAGGTAGACTCCTGGGACTGCTGACAGAGGCTAACAGAATTATAGGAGGAACAAGCTCCAACTAGAGACAACTATAATAACTAACTCCAGAGATCACCAGATGGTGAAAGGCAAATGTAGGAACCTTACAAACAGAAACCAAGACCACTGACCATCATCACAACTCAGCACTCCAGTCCTGGATACCCCATCACTCCCAAAAAGCAAGACTTGGATTTAAAAATCATGTCTCATAATGCTGGTAGAGGACATTAAGAAGGGCATTAATATCTCACTTAAGGAAATACAGGAGGAAACTGCTAAAGAGGTAAAAGTCTTTAAGAAATACAGGAAAACACTGCTAAACAGGTAGAAATCATTAAAGAGGAAACGAAATATCCATTAAAGAATTACAGGAAAATATAACAAAACAGGTGATGGAATTGAACAAAGCCATCAAAGACCTAAAAAGGGAAGAAGAAACAATAAAGAAAACCCAAAGTGAGACAATTCTGGAGATAGAAACNCTAGGAAAGAAGTCAGGAACCATAGATGTGAGCATCAGCAACAGAATACAAGAGATGGAAGAAAGAATCTCAAGTGCAGAAGATTCCATAGAGATCGTGGGCAGAACGATCAAAGAAAATGCAAAATACAAAAAGATCCTAACTCAAAACATCCAGGAAATCCAGGACACAAGGAGAAGAACAACCCTATGGATAATAGGAGTAGAAAAGAATGAAGATTTTCAACTTAAAGGGCCAAAAAATACCTTCAACAAAATTATAGAAGAAAACTTCCCATACCTAAAGAAAGAGATGCCTATGAACATACAAGAAGCCTACAGAACTTCAAATANACTGNATCAGAAAAGAAATTCCTTCCGACACATAATAATCAGAACAAAAAATGCACTAAATAAAGACAGAATATTAAAAGCAGTAAGGGAAAAGAGTCAGTAACATATAAAGGCAGGCCTATTAGAATTACACCAGACTTCTCACCAGAGATTATGAAAGCCAAAAGATCATGGACAGATGTTATTCAGACCCTAAGAGAATACAAATGCCAGCCCAGGCTACTATACCCAGCAAAACTCTCAATTAACATAGATGGAGAAACCAAAGTATTCCATGGTAAAACCAAATTCACACAATATCTATTCATGAATACAGTCCTTCAAAGTATAATGAAAGGAAAACATCAAAATAAGGACAGAAACTAGAAAGAGCAAGAAAGTAATACTTGAACAAACCTAAAAGAAGACAGCCACAAGAACAGAATCCCAACTTTACCAACAAAAATAACAGGAAGCAATTACTTTTCTTTAATTTCTCTTAACATCAATGGACTCAATTCCCCAATAAAAAGACATAGAATAATAGACTGGCTACACAAACAGGACCGAACATTTTGCTTCTTACTGGAAACCCACCTTAAGGAAAGAGCCTGATTCTACCTCAGAATAAAAGACTGGAGAACAAATTTCCAATCAAATGGTCCGAAGAAACAAGTTGGAATCGCCATTCTAATATCTAGTAAAATTGAATTCCAACCCAAAGTTATCAAAAAAG
>NW_018392773.1:13850-15894 GCF_900095145.1 Mus pahari | reverse complement strand
GGCTGAAATCAACCAAGTAGAAACAAAAAGAACTTTTCAAAGAATCAACCAAACCAGGAACTGTTTCTTTGAGAAAATCAACAAGATAGATAGATTAGTCCCAACCAAAAATAGCCCAGGACCAGATGGGTTTAGTGTAGAGTTCTATCAGACCTTCAAAGAAGACCTAATTCCAACTCTCCTCAAATATTCCACAAAATAAAAACAGAAGGTACACTACCCAATTCATTCTATGAAGCCACAATTACTCTGATAACTAAATCACACAAAGATCCAACAAAGAAAGAGAACTTCAGACAAATTTCCCTTATGAATATTGATGCAAAAATATACTCAATAAAATCCTCGTAAACTGAATATAAGAACGCATCAAAATTATCATCCATTATGACCAAGTAGGCTTCACCCCAGGGATGCAGGGATGGTTTAATATACAGAGATCCATCAACATGATCCACTACATAAACAAACTCAAAGACAAAAAACACACATGAGCATCTCGTTAGATGCTGAGAAAGCATTTGACAAAATCCAACACCCCTTCATGATAAAAGTCTTGGATAAATCAGGAATTCAAGGGCCCTACCTAAGCATAATTAAAGCCATTTACAGCAAACCAATAGCCAACAACAAAGTAAATGAAGAGAAACTTGAAGCAATCCAACTAAAATCAGGGACTAGACAAAGCTGCCCACTTTCTCCCTACCTATTAAATATAGTACTTGTAGTCCTAGCCAGAGAATTTGATAACAAAAGGAGACCAAGGGGATACAAACTGATAAGGAAGAGGTCAAAATATCATTATTTGCAGATGATATGATGGTATACATAAGTGACCCTAAAAATTCCACCAGAAAACTCCTAAACCTGATAAACAGCTTCAGTGCAGTGGCTGGGTATAAAATTAACTCAAATAAATCAGTCAACTTCCTCTACATGAAGGATAAACGGGCTGAGAAAGAAATTAGGGAAACAACACCCTTCACAATAGTCACAAGTAATAAGAAAATACCTTGGTTTGACTCTAAGGAAGTGAAAGATCTGTACGACAAGAACTTCAAATCTCCAATGAAAGAAATATGTAGAAGATATCAAGAGATGGAAAGATCTCCCACGCTCATGGTTTGGCAGGCTTAACATAGTCAAAATGGCCATCCTGCTGAAAGCAATCTACAGATTCAATGCAATCCCCATCAAAATTCCAACTCAATTCTTCACTGAGTAAAAAGGGCAAATTGCAAATTCATCTGGAATAATAAAATACCTAGGATAGCAAAAACCATCCTCAACNATAAAGAACCTCTGGTGGAATCACCATGCCTGACCTTAAGCTGTACTACAGAGCAATTGTGATAAAAACTGCATGGTACTGGTAGAGAGACAGACAAATGGATCAATTAAATAGAATTGAAGACCCAGAAATGAACCCACACACCGATGGTCACTTGATCTTTGACAAGGGNGCTAAAATCATCCAGTGGAAAAATGACAGCATTTTCAACAAATGGTGCTGGCGCAACTGGAGGTTATCGTGGAGAAGAATGAGAATTGATCTATTCTTATATCCTTATACAAAGCTTAAGTCTAAGTGAATCAAAGACCTCCACATAATACCAGAGACATTGAAATTGATAGAGGAAAAAAGTGGGGAAAAGCCTCGAGGATATGGGCACAGGGAAAAAAATTCCTAAACAGAACACCAATGGCTTGTGCTGTAAAATCAAGAATTGACAAATGGATCCTCCTAAAATTGCAAAGCTTCTGTAAGGCAAAAGACACTGTCAACAAGACAAAAAGGCCACCAACAGATTGTGAACGAATTTTACCAATCCTAAATCCGATAGAGGACTAATATCCAATATATACAAAGAGCTCAAGAAGCTGGACTCCAGAAATTCAAATAACCCCATTAAAAAATGGGGTACAGAGTTAAACAAAGAATTCTCAACTGAGGCATACTGAATGGCTGAGAAACATCTGAAAAAATGTTAATCATTCTTAATCATCAGGGAAAAACAACCCTGAGAGTCTATCTCACACCAGT
>NW_018392773.1:3945-13170 GCF_900095145.1 Mus pahari | reverse complement strand
CCATCATCAGCCACCAAACCCAGACACTATTACACATGCCAGCAAGTTTTTTTCTGAAGGAACCCTGATATAGCAGTCTCTTGTGAGGCTATGCCAGTGCCTGGCAAACACAGAAGTGGATGCTCACAATCAGCTATTGGATGGAACACAGGGCCCCCAATGGAGGAGCTAGAGAAAGTACCCTTGGAGCTGAAGGGCTCTGCAACTCTATAGGTGGAACAACAGTATGAACTAGCCAGTACCCCCAGAGCTCCTGTCTAACTGCATACGTAGCAGAAGATGGCCTAGTCAGCCATCATTGGGAAAAGATTTGACTTTGTCTTGGTGTCTGTTCATAGCAATAAAACCCTGACTAAGACACCTGTGTCTTGGAGGGATTCTTTGATTGGAAAACAACAGAGACAAATGTTGAATTTCAGAATGGTTTGTTTCTTTTGGATCGCATTTATTCTTCAAGAAAAATGACACATTTTTATATAAAATTAAATGCACTCTCAGTACTCCAGTGCCATTTAAATGTTTTTATTATTTCCTCCAGATATTTGCAGAGTGTAAGATGATTTGCTCAGCTTGAATTTCTTTTTATTTACATAGAAATATCTGTTGACTTGATAAATCCAAACTAAAGTAAACCAAAATTACATTAATTTTGTTTTTTATTAAATATCTGTTTCAGCTAAGATCGCCTTAGTGAAAATTCCATTTTATCCTTTATATAATTTTGTAGAATTTCCCTCACTTAAGTCTGAGTTTTAGGCATCTTTGTTTTTGTTCTTTTGTTTACTTATTGGCAATGAAATATTTGGATTATACTTACTCTTGTTTTATGAATTTATAATCTTCCAAAATGTATTTTTGTAATACATAAAAAATAAGGCAAAGATAGGTTGTAATATAAATTAAGGTGTAGAAATATCTATTTCTCTTAATACATAAAGACTGTTCATACTAAGTATGTAACAAACTATGGAAATAAGCACCATCCTTTTTCCTTTGTAGTATGTTGACATAGGAACTGTTATATGGAACTCAAGGGGAGGTAATGGTTTTGACTTCCTGAAAGATGTTGCATGGTCTCTGAGTTTAAGGCTATGTTTACTGTAAGCTCCTCCTCACAGGAAAATAATAACGTTCAAAGTAATGTTGACAGAAAAACGACCATGTGGATTTAATTGTCTGTATATAGTACAGTGTTGCCTCTGCAATAGGCCCTGAGTAGATGGAAAATCAATTAATATTTCTATACCAAATGCTTAGAGATAAAATGAAAACTGATATTGACTTTATAGACTGTTTCAACCCACTAAAGATATACATATGCAATATATATATATATATATATATATATATATATATATATATATATATATATAGAGAGAGAGAGAGAGAGAGTTTATATATGAAGTGGCCTAAGATTCAAAGTCTAGCACATTTATGGAGGTCCAACTTTCATCTTTGTTATATGCAGAGGTAAAATTGACCAAAGGACTTTAGGAAAATAGGTGATTTTTTACTCGTCTTTGAGATAGAAAGTTGAACAGATACTGAAACTTTAGTCTGTGTCAAGGATGACAGTTAAAGTAGAAATGTGTGTGTGTGTGTGTGTGTGTGTGTGTTTACTCTATGTAGAGAGACATGTGAGAGAAGTCAAACACAGCTGACAACTCAGACATATGTTACCTGACTTATGGAAGTGAGCTATCATTGAAAATGACATCTCCTATTCATCTGAGTAACTGAGTCTCTGCTCTGCTCCAAGGCCCACTGAGTGCACTCTGCTCATTGTTGAGAACTTCTTTCCCTATCCCCTTTTCCTACAACCCTGTTGGTTTTAGCAAAGTAGCTCTGGGTGTGGGGGGGTCCCTGTCGGGGATGCCCCTTCTCCACCCCCCACAGCGTGGGTCAGAGGCGATGCCCACCCAGGGGGCCGAGTGGAAAGTACCTGGCAGTCTTCCCACACCTGACTGACCAGAGAATAGGGAAACTCTGGTGGGACATGGGCATCTTTTACCTCCCCCACTTCTCCCCGGGCCCCCACTGGGCCCTCCCCTTTTTTTTTTATTTTGTTCCCACACTTTCACAAAAGGAATTTTAATTTATTATCAACAACTTTCAGGATTACTTTAATGAAATTATAGGAATCCGGACAAATAGTGAGTTTGATCTGCAAATAAATGGGTCTAGGTATTCAAAAGTAGCCTGGGAAGTAGAAAGAAGCATGGAGCTCTTCTTCAAGTCCAGGGGTGATATAGTTGGTGTGAGAAGGCAATCAGGGAGTGAGATCTGCCTGCCAGCTACTGCTGGACTGATGTGAATACTACCTGGGTTAAAGATATAAGGCCTTCAAGTATATGTCATCAGTCTCTGGCAAGCTGACTCATACATACAAATAAGAAGACATCTCACAAACAAAAGTTATTTATAGTAGGAAATCACTTCAGGAAGGTCTGAGAGGGTCTGATAGGATTGGAAGAGCTCTAGCAGTTGTAGTAGAGGGTGGACAAACACTGAAATTTTGTTAGTTATTTCTAATTGGGATATAAAAGGAAGCATGTTTTTCTCCTTGAACAATAAAAAGAGAGTTAATGTCTTTTCTGGCAAAAGTAAGCTAATACATTGCGATTGTATGCTCTAAAACTATCTATGTAAAGACCATCATTTAAAAATAGAATCTTTTATTGCCAATGTAAGAGATAACACCCTTTTATCCTCACTCTCTACTTGGCTTTCTGAAACCAAGATACTCTCCTCATTGTGACATATTTTCTCAGGTTTCCATTTAGAACTTCATAGTCACAAAGCTCCTTTAGAGCACTGTCTTGGAAGTCAAGAGACCCACGCTTCACTGTCATTTTGCTAGTGGCTAGATCATGGTCCTGAGGCTTCATTGGTATATTTAAGTGTTGGAATAGATGTTTTCTTCTTCTTTAATGCATTAAAATTGTTAATGTGTGGGTTTGGTTTCATATTAGTGGACTCTACTGTTTTCTGATTGTTCAAAATACATTTACTTTGTCACTTTATAAAGAGTCTTATAGAAACAAAATAGTTCAAAGTGTCACATCTTTCAATCTGACTACTAGACTATTGAAACAATGTACCCCCAAAGAACTGGTAATTTCCACCAGGAATCTCCTGCTAGGAGGAGAAAATAACAGCAGCCAGAGGGCATCCTTTCTCTCTGAAAGAGATACTGAACCCCAGACAATAATGAGTCAGTGGTCGGAGGGCAACAACTTAACTTAGACTACTTAGATGTGCATACAGTTGGCTCTCTAAACTTTGGTCTCACTGCAAGACCCTTTGCCTTTCTTTTCAATGTTGTTTCACTGAATAAATCTTTGTTTACTGTTTTGTACTCTTTTTGGCTCTTTTTGCTAGATTATTGAGAGCAAATTGCTGGACCTGACTTGAAACAGTATTTGTGACTCCCAAGTTCAGTAGCAAATTGCCTTAAGTGAAAGAGCAGAGGAAAGCTAAGATGTATCACTGTGACTTATGATGGTTTATATGTCTTCTTTTTTCAACCCTGCTATTTATTCTTTTTATCTTCCTGGATATTGACTAATGGAGACCTGAGGTTCTGTCAGACTTCTACCTTGCACTAACAGATGCTCAAGATCCATGATTTGTGAAGGAGGGTATGTTAGTACCAGGACACTCTAAGCCCTGGCCTAACTATGTGACCCTTGACCTGCATTTCCAGGACAACAACCTTCAACCCCACGAACAACTTGGCTCAGTTCCCACCCTCACTGATGTGATGTCATTTTCTGTATAAATTAAGGGATCACCCCCTCCTCCCCCTGTCTGTCTGTCTGTCTGTCTGTCTGTCTGTCTGTCTGTTTCTCTCTCTCTCTCTCTCTCTCTCTCTCCCTCTCTTTCTCCCTCTCTCCTCTTCTCAACTATTCTACCTGCTTCACTGCTCCCCCCCATTCCCGCATAATAAACCTCTCCCACGTGGAACACCTTGGCCTGGTCTGCTGCTTGGTTTATCTGCTCAAAATATAAAAGGGTAACTCCTTCTTATGATCCAGTTCCCGAACTGGGGGAATATGAGTGTCTGATTTCTTTACCTCTTGGTTTTCACTGTTCTTGCCAATTAGATATTTTTAGAAATGTGTTTACTGATATTTTAATAGTTTTCAAGAAGTACTGAAGAAAAGTACATATATTAAATGTTACAAGTTTAACCAGAAGTTACCTGGGTTATATTTGATTAAAATAATGAAATAGAAAAGCTTCTGGAAATGATTTTGGCAGCCATGTGTGAAAAAGTGGAATAGGATAGTCCAGCAGCCAGACACGAAAAATAAAAGATTGTTTTTGTCTAGAGGAGGGAGAACAGACAGCTTAATCAGAAAGTCATATATAAAGTGGAATGGGGCCGACTTTAGTTACTTTCAGGATGCTTAATCATCATGATCAGAGGGATAGAGGTGACTGTGGGTTGTGGGTGGATAAACAACAGACTTCATTTCTGCTAAAGAGGAGCCAGGTAATAGGGCAGAAATGAAATTCATAAGAAATCCAAGGAAAAAATAAACCAATGGAAGGACCTGTAGTTTCCTACAGGGAATTAGTCCATGTTCTGAGAACTATTAAGTTACCAATATTCTGTTCAAGCCTGTATTTTTGTGCCCTAAGATATGGGTAGACTACAGATTGCTTTTTGGATTTGGCCTCAACACACATTGAATCAAAGTCTCAGTATGACCTCATGTCTTCCTGTCTGGTAATCTTTGCGTTGGCCATGATGATTTATTCAGATCACTGACCATAGGCCCTCCACTGCAAAAATTATTAAACCAAACTAATTAGGTGCTTGTGGACAGCTGTGTGGTACAGTATTATTTAACCTATTTCATGTGCATAAATTCTGCTACTTTACATAGGCGATAAGACACTTTCTGGTTTACCTTAACTCATAATGAACCAAAGTCAAGAGTCTTACATTAGACACATATCTAAGATTTGTAAAGTTCCCAATATTATCTATCCTTTGCATCCTGTATAGTTTGATTTATTTGGGCTCCTACAATAACCACTAGGTTTTTGTGGTTTAGAACGTTCAAACATTGGTTGTATATTTTATGTAGATATTGTATTCTGATCTCAAATCTCTTGTATTATCATTTAACTTTAAAATAGCTTATTAAATTCATCATGATATCCTGGTTTGTCAGCTGCAGCTGAGCAGACATTTACAAAAGTACTGAATAGGCAAGGCAAAGAAACTGACATAAAGTAAATGAAGAAATATATAATAATAATTTATTTTATAAAAACTTTACTTCTATCTTCAATTATGTGCATGTATATGTTGCTGTGCAGTATGCACACAAGTACTGATGCATTGATTTCCCCCAGGTATCAGAAAAACATTTCTGATCCACTGGAACTAGGCAGGTGTGAGATGCTTGACATGGGTGCTGAAGTCAAATTTGAGTTATCTGCTGGAAAAATGTTCACTGTCAACTATGGGTCATCTCTTCATACTCAAGGGAAAATAATTTCCTAGGGAGAATTTTTAAAAACCTTGAAACATTATAAGTAGGGCTATCCTACTGTGAACCTTATCCAGTTTCAATGTACAGCCAGAGAATTGACTCTAGTCCACACTAGCAAAAGCTGTTTGTAAAGTTTATGGGCATCTGAGGTTGATCATGGTGTAGTAATTGAAAGAAATTCTTAGAAGAAAATACATTTTAATGAAAAGGTAGATTAAGATAATGAAGAGATTGCTTGATTTGAGCTAAATTGATTGCTAACAGAGTGAGAGACAGAGACAGAAACAGAGAGGGAGCTGAGTCAGTACAACAGAAATGGAAATGGACTGCAAATTGATTAAAATATTACTATTAGTTTTTTGAATTTGTAAGAAGTAAACTTTTTTTATTGGGAAGTGGGTGCAGTTGGAGATTGTTCAATCCTAGACTACTTATAAGATAGTAAAAGAAGCATAAGTTCTTAAAGGAGCTAGAAAGACAGAGCAGCTGATGTGGCTTATGGAACAAACTGACCAATTCTCAAATGTGTCTTTATTACGCATAATTAGAGTAATTTTTGAAGTAACAATACATTAACTGATCCTCAAGGGCTCATCATTTTAAAAGTTTCGTGTCACTAGAAATGTCATAGTTATTTGTTTCTACTTTGCTGTGGTATTTTGGGAAAAAACCAGTCTGGTATTAGTTACTCCTCTTGATGTGAGAAAATATCTGGAAAAAAACAAGCTAAGGAAGAACGGACTTATTTGGATAAAGAGCCCATCATGGTGGAGTTGGAAGACACCAAAGGTCCACTCCACTGTGGCTTCAGGAGCATGAGTTATCCTGACTCATGTGTGCACAGCCCAGAAGCAGGGGGAGATGGGTTGCTATACTGTCTGATTTTCTCTCTATCTTGTCTCAAGCCCCAGGCCACTAGATATTGCCTCAGAAATTGACTGTAGAGCTTCTCTCCTGACTTAAATCTTTCTAGAAGTGTCCCTGAAGTGGAGCCCACAGATGTGTCTTTGTCAAATGTCAGTACTGTCAACTATAAAGAGATTATTTCTAACCTCAGTCAAAGCATTTTGTATAGTAACAACTCACATCTGTCTACATGATTAAATCAATGGAAAAGAAAAATGAACTAAAATTCTAGTAGCTACTTGAGACTTTAAATAGTCATGGGTCAATAGGCTACAACTGTGTCTATTTAATGTCATAGAGTGTATTTCAGGTACCTGTGAGCAGCAATGTTATGGAATCCTGAAAATACACAGATGTCTGTACCTAGTCAGCTTGGGAAGTTTAACAGCTAACATTGGAAAACTGGACTTCTTGTGTTTTGAAAAGAACATTGAAGGAAAGGCTGGTTTTATGCTCCCTTGAACAAGCTGAACAAGCAAGTTGAACAAGCTGTGAGGAGCAAGTCAGTAAGCAACATTCCTCCATGGTCTCTGCACCAGCTCCTGTCTCCAGGTTCCTCCAATCTTTGACTTTATACCATAACTGTTTTCAATAATGAACTATTATATGAAAGTATAAATTAAATAAACTCCTCCACAATTTGCTTTTGATCTGTTGATCATGAATGGAATCTTTCATTCAATAATATTTCAATCTTCAAATTTCAATGGAAAATCTCATACATTTAGTTGTTTAAATAGACTTCTTCAAATTAGAGTAGGGAATAGATTTAACGTGTTTGAATTTTATCTATGAATTAATGCTAATGGTATATTTCTATACTCAAAGATCAGTGCCTCACTAAAGTACTTTTGTCACTATATGGGAATCAACACAGAAACCCACAACTGAATAATGTGCAGAGCATAAGATACCTAAGCACAGTCAGTCCTCTAAATGGGATGTCATCACCAAACCCCTCCCCTTAAGGGAATATATGAGGTAGCAACAGCGGAAAGACTGTAACAGGCAGACACAACAGGAATGAAGCACTTAGGAACTCAGAGAGTGTTACAGTACACACAAGACCTAGAGAAAACTAGGCCTGACTAGAACCAGCACTGACAAGAGGAATCGACACAAAGTCCCACACCTAACCAAGAAACTATTTTCACTTTTTATCCATTGTCAAAGGGAAAATTAGTTGTATCCAATGCTGTATCATTAGACAACGTCAAGGGCAGTGTCCATGTACAGAAGTAGTTCACCAACATAAAATAAACTCAGGATTTTGTTCTTGAGGGGTGCTTTTTGTTTTCTTTTGACTTTTTATTATTTGTTTTTATTTTAATTTCTGCCTCCTTTGAAAAAGAAAGATGAGAGAGATCATAAAATTGGGTGGTAGGTGGAGGACCCAATAATAACTTTCCTGGACATATACCCAGAACATGCTCCAAAATGTGACAAAGACACATGCTCCACTGTGTTCATGGCAACCTTATTTATAATATCCAGAAGCTGGAAAGAACCCAGATGTCCCTCAACAGATGAATGGATACAAAAAATGTGGTACATTTACACAGTGGAGTACTGCTCAGCTATTAAAAACAATGAATTTATGAAAATTGCAGGCAAATGAATGGATCTGGAGGATATCATCCTGAGAGAGGTAAACAAATCACAAAAGAACTCACATGATATGCACTTACTGATAAGTGGATATTAGCCCAGAAACTTAGAATACCCATGGTATAGTTTGTAAAACACATGAATCTCAAGAAGAAGGAAGACCAAAGTATGGATACTTCATTCCTCCTTAGAATGGGGAACAAAATACCCATGGAAGGAGTTACAGAAACAAAGTTTGGAGCTGAGACCGAAGGAATGACCATCCAGAGACTTCCCCATCTGGGGATTCATCCCATAATCAGCCACCAAATGTAGACTCTATTGCATATACCAGCAAGATTTTGATGACAGGACCCTGGTATAGCTGTCTCTTGTGAGGCTATGCTAGTGCCTGGCAAATACAGAAGTGGATGCTCACAGTCATCTATTGGATAGAATACAGGGCCCCCAATGGATGAGCTAGAGCAAGTGCCCAAGGAGCTGAAGGGGTCTGTAACCCTACAGGAGGAACAATAATATGAACTAACCAGAACCCCCAGAGCTTGTGTCTCTAGCTGCATATGTAGCAGAAGATGGCCTAGTTAGCCATCATTGGGAGGAGAGGCCCTTGGTTTGCAAAGATTATATGCTCCAGTACAGGGGAATACCAGGGCCAAGAAACAGGAGTGGGTGGGTTGGAGAGCAGGTTAGGGGGAGGGTATAGGGGACTTTTGGGATAGCATTTGAAATGTAAATGAAGAAAATATCTAATAATATTTTGTTTAGAAGATTGTGTGGTTGGGAGGTTGGGAGGGTGTGGAAGGAGTTGGAAAACATGATCAAATTATACTGTATTAAAAAATAAAGAAAAAAGTATCTCCAAGTTGTAACTGAGCATTTGGCTACTTTATTGTGTTATTTTTTCCTACTGCCCTTCTCTACTGGTCTAACCCTCCAATACTAGGTAGGAGAAAAAGAAGGTTAGAGGGCAAAGGGAGCATGTATATCTTAACCTACTTCCTACTAATTAGGGTCATTGAGGTCCATGAAACAAGTCTGATCTTCATCAGTTCCATGGGACAAGTCTACATGAGATATCTCCAACAAGCAACCAACAACCAGTAACCAGCAACCAGCTACCAGCAACCAGCAACCAGCTACCAGCAACCCGCAACCCGCAACCAGCAACCAGCAACCAGCAACCAGCAACCAGCAACCAGCA
>NW_018392773.1:0-3914 GCF_900095145.1 Mus pahari | reverse complement strand
ACCAGCAACAGCAACATCAAACACAGTAACAGGATCCAGAAGCAGGGGCAGCAGCATCAAAAGGAGCAGCATCTGCTACCTCGGGCATTTATATACCCTCTGAAGAGCCCCCAGAATTTCAAACAAAAACTATCTTCATCTGGTAAAGTCACACCCCATGCCAGAGCACAAGGTAAATCATAGTTAGCTGCTGTTTACAGTCTGAAGCAGCTCCATATCCCATACCTGGGATTAAAATAAAAACATATTCACGTAGCATTTCTCTGTTCTTAAAGGAATCAGAATTCTCACTGGGGCAAGTTGTGCTGATGACTTTTTTGTTAACTTTCATATAAGCTAGAGTTTTCTGAGAGGGAGAAACCTCAATTGACAAAAATGAGTCTATAAGATCAGGCTAAATGTAGATAATCATGTATGTCATTATCTTAATTAGTGATTTAGAGGCTATGGCCAAGTCCATTGTGGGTCAGGACATCCCTGGGCTTCTAGCCCTGGATTCTATAAAAAGGCAGCCTGGCAAGCTAGTCAACAACATTTTCTACATGGTTCTGCATTAGCTCCTGCTTTGTTTCTGCTGTAATTGCTTTCAATGTTGAGCTGTTACATGTAAGTATAGTGTAAGTTTATCCTCCTTTCCCCAAAGTTGTTTTTGATTAGGGGTTTCATCTCAGCAATATTATCTAACTAGATACAAACTAGCCCCATCCTGCAAAAATAGGAGGCCCTAGATTTATCATATTTGAGTGGTCCTCATGTCATGTCCAAAAATCTATGGGGGGGGGCAAGCCCTTTCACATGTAGAAGACATGACATGTCACATAGGCTTAAGACAGAGATCTCCATTTCAATGTGGTACATAGAGGCCTAGAGGGCTTAGACAATAAGCTTTCCTTCCTAGACAATCTTCCCTGCAAAAGGTATTTAATCTCAGGCCCACCATGAGCAGTGTGGTGTGATTTTGCACATACACTTTCAGCCATGACAATAAATGCCTTAAAACCATGGGCTGTCTCTTTTCATTGGGGTCCACCATGGGGAGCCATGGGGATGGCATTTGCCTACAGAGTTGCAGTCTAATATCTCATAGAATGCCTCTTTGCACTCCCAGCCATGACCCTACCAAGCTTGAGTTAAGTCTGCCAGGCTCAAGCCAAGAACTCTCCCCTGAGGGGATCAGCCAGAATCCTGCCCTGTCCAAGCTCCCAGTAGACCCTGAGTGTCAGAGAGTCTAAGATGTGCCCTGCTCCCCCTTCTCCTATCTCTGGCTGTCCTGCACCTCAGACTGTGCTTTCCCATCCCCACCCCCAAAATCGTGACTGGACTTCCCTACAGCCCCCATGGCACAGTGGATGTGAGACCCACAACCCTACAATTAAGGAAGGTTGAATGACATGAATTATTTTGAAGTGTAGTAACTGGGAATAGCTTGACCTTCAGAATTATTCAGTGAGTTGTCAAGATTCTGTGGGGAGGAAAAACAAGAAATATTTATTTCCTATCTGTAGTATAAATAAGTGCATTTTTTTATGTGTTATGGAAGGAATTGGATCACCTGCTTATGGAGACTGAAAATGTTGACAAGCTAGAGATGCCAAGTTCGGGGAGCAGGAGTGCAGAAACAAGGGTAGTGTTATGTTAGAAATATATATGCAAATGTAGCCAGAACTAATATTTAACAGAATAGCAAGTTCTTTCACTGTTCATTTCCCCCTTGCAGCTGAGGTGTCACACCACTGATGCACAGCTCAGGGTTAGCAAAAAACAGCCTAGGATAGGGATCCCAGCTTGTGTTTCTCTGGGTGAAAACAGTGGGATCTGTGGTCCTCAAACTCCAGTGCACCCAGATGCCACTGGTAACAGTGTAACAGTGAGGAGTTGGAAATAGGAATTAGCTTGGGAAGGGGCAGAATCAGGCTTACCTCTGAATGAGTGCCAATTGTATGAAGGGGCTGGAAGAAGGTTAAGAGTAGGAAGTGCTTTCAAACACTGAGCCATCTCTCCAGCCCTGAGGCATTATTCTTGAGCAGTAAGCTTTTTCTTCACAATTGAAGTCCACAAAGTATTTTCAGAAAATGCACACATGTGTGAGGGTGGAGGTATATCCAAGAGGGGGAGGGAAGCACTCGGTGAGGACAAGGGGAGGGGAATAGGAAGAAGTATTGTGGGAGTGTGTGACTAGGAAGGGATTGTAAGAAGGATGTAAAGTGAATAATCATAAATAATAATAATTAAAAGAAAAAAGTATTGCCTCTATTTCAATTTATTATCACTGACCTGATTCTGTTTTACAAACTTATTCCATAATGAAAGTAATTTTAATCATGTTGTAAATATAATTAGTTCAAAATTGAATATTCACATATATTTCAAATTTCCCATCCAAGTCTCACAACTGCTTCATCTGGCCTCTTCAAGTAGCAAGTGGCCAGGATTTTAATTCAAACATTAAATTGAGACTTATCAAACTTTGTACAAAGCTTAGAAAACATGTTCCCAAAACCTAATATAATAATTATAATAACTAGGGGCTCATAATTACATTAAAATATTATTTGGTGAATCAGGAAAAATGCTTTCTTTAGTCTTTACTTATTCTTTGTTCAAAAACTGTGCTAAAATTTTCATGTGAAGTTATTGTTTTAATTGTATTACATTCACATATTTTTGCCTCTATTCACGAATGATTACATATAAAGCAAATGGGTTTGTTAAAGGCAAATGAAATGTGTATATTATGACACATATTACTGAATATTAACTGAAGTTACTTCAACTACTCTGGGAAAATCTTGGACAAACTCCCTAAAGGAAATTTTAGAAAAAAGAACTGCCTTAGCTCAAATAGAGGACAAGTAATGACTGGCATAAATGAACAAGAATGAAGACACTCTCCTGTGCTGGGACAATATCTGTGAAAAAAGAAATGTAAACAAATTAATTGAGTGAGGAGAGGAGAGTTGGTCTGAGTATGTCTCTTTTGGTCTTTGTCCTGACATAAAAATGCATATAAATACTGCTCCATTACTGAGGAATAGACGATTCACTATGGCTAAAATTTTCATGTGAAGTTATTGTTTTAATTTTATTACATTCACATATTTTTGCCTCTATTCATGAATGATTACATATAAAGCAAATGGGTTACCTCACTTAGGATGATACCCTCCAGATCCATCCATTCGCCAAGGAATTTCATAACTACATTGTTTTTAATAGCTGAGTAGTATTTCATTGTGTAAATGTACCACATTTCTGTATCCATTCCTCTGTTGAAGGACATCCGGTTTCTTGCCAGCTTCTGGCTATTATAAATAAGGCTGCTATGAACATAGTGGAGCATGTGTTCTTATTACCAGTTGGAACATCTTCTGGATATATGCCCGAGAAAGGAATTGCTGGATCCTTCAGTAGTACTATGTCCAATTTTCTGAGGAACCACCAGAGTGATTTCCAAAGTGGTTTTACAAGCTTGCAGGCTCACCAACAATGGAAGAGTGTTCCTCTTTCTCCACATCCTTGCCAGCATCTGCAGTCCCCTGAATTTTTGATATTAGCCATTCTCACTTGTGTGAGGTGGAATCGCAAGGTTGTTTTGATTTGCATTTCACTGATGATTAAGGATGTTGAGCATGTTTTGAGGTGTTTCTCAGCCATTCGATAGTCCCCAGTTGAGAATTCTTTGTTTAGTTCTGTGCCCCATTTTTTAACAGGGTTATTTGGTTTTCTGGAGTCCGTCTTCTTGAGTTTTTTTATATATAATGGATATTAGTCCTGTATCTGATTTAGGATTGGTAAAGATCCTTTCCCAATCTGTTGGTGGCCTTTTTGTCTTATTGACAGTGTCTTTTGTCTTACAGAAGCTTTGTAATTTTATGAGGTCCCATTTGTCAATTCTTAACCTTACAGCACAAGCC
>NW_018392772.1:14113-17389 GCF_900095145.1 Mus pahari | reverse complement strand
TTGAGAGTTCCTCTTGGTAGATTTTACCTTTGATGAGTATGAAGTGCCCCTCCTTGTCTTTTTTGATAACTTTGGGTTGGAAGCCAGTTTTATTTGATATTAGAATGGCTACTCCAGCTTGTTTCTTTGGACCATTTGCTTGGAAAATTGCTTTCCAGCCTTTCACTCTGAGGTAATGTCTGTCTTATCTCCTGAGGTGGGTTTCCTGTAAGCAGCAAATTGTTGTCCGCCAACTACAAGCCCTAGGTGACCTGGTGCTGGCACAGACCAGAAGGGAAGTTTTTCTTAATATCTGGTACTGCCTGATTAATAAAAGTTAAAGCAACTGGTGCCTTTTTTTCTAATGATTCAGGGTCCATGGGCATGTATTCTCAAAATGCCTTCATGATCCTCTCTAAAAAAAGCTGCAGTGCTTTCTTTTCTCACTTTGGCCAAATTCATGGGCTGTCCAGCAGCCACCTTGAAACTTGTCAGCAGAGCCTGGTGGTAGACCAAGAGCCTCTTCATATCTTCAATGGTGTTAAAATCCCAGTATTGCTGAGTTAGAAAGAAACAAGCATCAATAGCTACTCGGTTACTGGTGCGCTCCCGTGTTATGCTGGGAACCAGCTTCCTGGCCTCTTCTGTGGTGTAGGGGACCTGTAGGGTATGATAGAGGCAGCCTGTCTCATTATATTTATATGAGTACACTGTAGCTGTCTTCGGATATACCACAAGAGGCCATCCAATCTCATTACAGATGGTTGTGAGCCACCATGTGGTTTCTGGGAGTTGAACTCAGGACCTCTGGAAGAGCAGCCAGTGCTCTTAACCACTGAGCCATCTCTTCAGCCTGTCTCATGTTAATATGTCCGACAAAGTCACCTCAATGAAAACATAAATATGACACACAAAAACATAAATATAACCTTCCCTCTCTATCAGGCAGAAGCAAGAAACAACCAGAAAGTGGCACACACACACACACACACACACACACACACACTAACACACATACATACAAGAAAAGAACCATAGTAGCAGGCATCTCTTGGCTCCCCCAAGCCCATGCCTATCCCAGACAGAGACTCAGGATGTCCCTTGGCCCTACCATAGCCACAGTTCCCAGATACGTCTATACCTAACCGCAATTGGCCATGGGTACAAAATCAAGGCCTTGTTCCCAGGCGGGTGAACATTTCATCTCCCTGAGCACATACCCACCCAAACCGAGGTTCAGGAAGTATCCCGGTCCCTCCGTGGCCATGGTTCTCAGACATGTCTGTCCTAATCACAACCAGCCACAGAAACAAATTCAAGGCATCGTTCCCAGAAAGATGTGGCACCATTTAGAATCAGTGGACAGAGAAAGCCGCAACCAGAATCCAAAACCAATCAAGAACAGAAAAAGGTACAGCCAGCAGTAACAAGAACCAACCAGAAGGTGATGCTCACACAAGACGGATGTGACACCACTCAGAATCTGTGAACAGAGACAGCCAGCAATAAAAATCAAACCAGAAAAAGGTACAGCCAGCACTAAGAGGTTGTGCTCAAAAAATGGATGTGGTATCACTCAGACCTGGAAGAAAAAGATACAGCATGCAGTAACAAGTAACAAGAACAAATCAGAAAGTGGGGCTCACACATATGAGAACTTGTAGTACTGCACAGATGTTCACTCAGACTGGAAAATCACCATGGCGACATGAGTCATTTATCTTTACATAAGCTTTCATTCCACTCTGTAGATATCACAGAAAGTTTCTAACATTCAGACAAATTAGCTGCCACACAAATCACAAGCTTTTGTGCTGCTGCACAAGTACTCACCTTCTCAGACAACATAGGAATCTTATGACACTTGGACAGATTCCTCAGCATGACTCAAACCTAGAAGAATTATCATGGCAACACAAGTCACCAGGCTCCACACAAATAAATCATCTCAGCATGGCTGGAAGAGCTACCACATTTACCTTTACACAAGCTTACTTCTGTTCCATGCTGCAGATCTCACAGGAAGCTTAGACAAATTCAGTACTCAGAAAGGCAAGAAGCAGGAAGTTTTAGCACAGTATTACAAACACAAAAACACAAATACCACCTAAACTAGTTTTGCTGGCTTCAGGACTCTCCAGATCGGAAGTCCAGATTGGTGTGCCATGGGGAACTTCCCGGCCAATGCACCAGAATGTAGTGCCAGGGAAGTGCTAGTAGTTCCCCAAAGAACAGACCTGAGCAGATCTGATACAACTCACAGCATGGTCTTTATTCCATTAGAGCTACTTGCCCTCCCCCACCCAGCACACTGCTGTCATGCAGGACAGTTTTGGTGGGGGGCCGAAGAGCCCGAAGAATATCATCCGGGCAAGGATTTATAGTAAGCAGCAAGCACAGGGTGAGTGTGCAATGCATCTAATTGGGAAGTTACTAAGGCCTTTAACATAATTGGCCGGAGCTGGGAATCATATCATAAAGTTAGTTTCTACTTTTCTCTGCATTGATGGTCTTTAGGATGGGGGTGGGCTTGTAACCTGAGGG
Organism: Mus pahari; assembly: GCF_900095145.1. NCBI lineage: Eukaryota > Metazoa > Chordata > Mammalia > Rodentia > Muridae > Mus > Mus pahari. The sequence goes on along the minus strand of NW_018392772.1, from coordinate 14,866 downwards.
TGAAAATATCTTGGGGGGAATAACCTGGAGACTCTGTCTTGTTGGGGCTTAGCCTTTACACTAGAGCTAGATTTGGGCTTTGTTGGGATTAACTTGGAAACTAATGCTAGGTACTAGCCCACTAGTTTATCAGAGTTCAATCTTAGGTCAGATTCTCTAAAATGAAGTCTAAATTATAAAAAAAAAATGGCCTCTCACTGTTTATTTAAGATTAATTTTTCTGGTATTGGTTTCAGGAGAAATTTGGCTTAAGAAGTATTTCCTAAATATAGCTTGGAAATTGCTATTATTTCTCTAAGTGAAACATCACTCATTTGATTTGTTCTGTGCTTTTCTTTGAGAGAATTTTACTATGAATAGGTGTAACAAGTTCTCAAATGCAGTTTTTTGGTATCTACTAATAAAATACTGTTTCATTGAGTGAAATAATTTGTTTCATTTACCCTATTGAAATGGTAGACTCAATTGACATCTTTTTTGTTTTCTTCTTTTTTTCTTGTGGTAGAATTCATGTAATAAAAAAGTCTTCACTTGCTGGGCAGTGGTGGTGCATGCCTTTAATCCCAGCACTTGGGAGGCAGAGGCAGGTGGATTTCTGTGTTTGAGGCCAGCCTGGTCTACAGAGTGAGTTCCAGGACAGCCAGGCCTACACAGAGAAACCCTAGCTCAAAAAAGAAAGAAAGAAAGAAAGAAAGAAAGAAAGAAAGAAAGAAAGAAAGAAAGAAAGAAAGAAAGAAAGAAAGGAAGGAAGGA
>NW_018392772.1:9491-14058 GCF_900095145.1 Mus pahari | reverse complement strand
AGAAAGAAAGAAAGAAAGAAAGAAAGAAAGAAAGAAAGAAAGAAAGAAAGAAAGAAAGAAAGAAAGAAAGAAAGAAAGAAAGAAAGAAAGTCTTCACTTAAAGGATAAAACTCATATTTGGCTTCTGGGGAAGATGGTAGATTAGAACCTTCCTCTCTGTGAAAGACAACAGTGGAATAAAAAATAGATCTCCCCCTATGTCACTCCATACAATATGGTTTCCTGCAATCCAGAACCCAGGTAAGAACACCTATAACCAGGCTCGCTGCCCACCTGCCAGCAAACCCACCTGCTCCACTACTCTGCCACCACATATCACATGGAATCCTGCAATTGGAATTTTAAGTAGAGACATTCAGAACCTTACCTGAAGTTCATCCTGGAGACCATGTGGCATCTTGTCCCCTGACTCCATCCACTGGTACCCTAGGCCTTGTCACCCAAGGAACACCTTTATAATCTGTTGAGCTTGCTACAGTGTAGTGGCTATTCCTGGTTTTCAACATGACTATATCTGGAGTGAACTACAATCCAGAATTGGAGGGCACACCTGTGATTCAGATCCTGAGGCTGGAAGACACAAGTTTCTGACCTGGATCTTGGCATGGAGATCTTGAGGCATAGTGGCCATGAAAAGCTTAGGCCCAGGCAAGGTAATGCATTTAATCCCAGGAGACTGAGGGAAGGAGTTCTGAGTTCAAGGTCAGCCTGGGGCAAAGCAAGTCCCAGATCCAGGCATGGTGGTACACACTTTTTATATGAGTCACACCTTCTGCTGGAGGCCTACATAAGGACATTGGAAGAAGGAAGATTCACTCTTCTTCAACTGCTAACACTCATTAGTCAGCACAAATGTTAGAACCTACTTCTACAGAAGACCAGATGAAACAATTAGCCACATTTTCGGCAGTCATGTTGGTGACTTTGCAGCTTCTGTTGTTACTGCAGAAAAATTCTCACAGCAAAGCTCCTGATATTCTGTTTCTTAAATCTTTCTGCCCCCTCTTTTACAATGTTCCCTGAGCCTTAGCTTCAGGAGTATTTTGTAGATGTTTCACTTGAGGTGGGTATCCACAGCTCTATGCTTTGATTAGTTCTGGTTTTTCTGTAATAGTCTCTGTCTGTAGGTGTACATTTTTCTCAGCCAACTTTAGTAAGGGTTCAACCTCCCCTCTAGCCTACCACCCACCAGAGGAACTGGGAAAGAAAGGTTTTTAGGATACATGAGAAGTAGACCTGTTTAGAAATAGTTCTTTGGAACGATTCCAATCTTCACTGTTCTCAGTCCAGCCCACTAGCAAACACCATGAATCAGCAGCTGTAGTCCAGTTCATTCAGCATACATCACACATGAAGCAGCAGGTGCACTCTGGTCTATTCAGCAGATACCATCCATGAATCAGCAGGACAGTTTGATCTGGAAGAAAGCACAAGGCTTGCCAATTGGCTCAAGTCTGTGGAAATGGGAAGAAGTCAAAGGACCCTTACAAGAAATTCTTTGGTGAGTTTCTCTCTATGAAGTTACCACAAGTGAATCTCAGCAACACAATATAAGGTGAGCCAATATATGCATGTCAGTAGTAAAGACTAGCAAGCAAGGAGGAGAAAAGTGAACCAATACTCAAGCTCCCACTGTGTGTGGGGGTCGTATTTATATTAAGCATCATGTATCTTTTCACGTGTTTGCTAGAGCAAAACATCCTTTCACCTGTGTGCTGCAGCAAAACATCATTTGACATAAGTGACTTTCCAAAGAAACCAGAAGTTTCCACTTCATCTGTCTGTTGCAAAGAGAAGTTTCCTTAACAAGGGGTGAAGTCCACATTTATCTGTGGATATAAGAATAAATGTTTAGCAATGTATAGACAATTTAAAGCACTGAAGGAGTCTGAAGGCAAATGATCAAAATTTGAGAAGATAAATCTGTTTAACATGTCTTAAGCAATATGTACTATATGTCATTAAAACATATATAACTATTAATATAACAATAGTAATGTATACAGGTGGTTTGTATGCATGTATGCCTTTGCATTATGGGCATACCTGGTGCTACCAGAGGCAAGACAAAGGTGCTAGTAATTGAATATTGTTCCTTTGGAAGAGTACCCAGCACTCTGTACCACTGGAACATCTTTCCTGCTCTAACGTGATGTTTTATCTTTCACTTAAAAGATAAAACAATACATTCAGGGGCTGGGAGATGGTTCTGTCAGTAAAGTGCTTGCTTCACAAGCATGAGGACCTGAGTTCAATTTCTAGCACTCCTGTAAAGTAGTAGAGCATTTCAGAGTATTCTGCAGTCCTAGTATTGGGGAGGCAGAGAAAAGAGGTTCTGATCCATGAGATTTGCTTCCCCGCCTCACAGTGTGGCCAAATCAGGAAGCATCAGGTTAACTTAAAGACAGTTTCAAAATATAAGGTAGAGTAGGATTGAGGAAGGCACCTGATGTTAACTTCTATCTTTAAACCATGCAGTCATGTACTTGTATCCACACACACAGACACACACAGACATACACAGACACACATACAGACACACACACAGACACACACACACATACACACACACACATAGGTGAAATAAAATAATAAATGTGTCATACATAGCTGCAATTTCTGCACTTGGGAAACAGAAGCAGGGGGAATTATGAGTTCAAGGTCATCATTGACAATTGTGTGTTCAAGGTCAGCCTGGGCTACATGAGACCCTGTTTCAAAAAATAAAATAAAAAATTTTAATTTTCAGGTTATACATGTAAGTAATATAATATCATCTCACTGTTAACTATAAAGTAAAATAAAGACTATGTTATTGGTTGTTACCCTCACAGAAAAAGAATAAATATTCATAGATTGTTCTTAGGGATTGTGCTATTTTGGTAAATTAGTGGCTGTAGATTCATCTCCAATAACCATAACGTCAATTGCAGTGAGTGTTTTGCTAGGTTTCCAGTACCAGGTATGGTCTCTCCATTCTTGTTGAGTGTCTCTTAAGTCCAATTAGAAAGTTGTCAATTACTGCCAAGGTGTGTCTGCCACTATCACCTTTTTAGGGTTGTAGTGCCATGCTGGTGGTTCATAGGCATCATAACTAGGCTAAGTATGTCTGTTGGTTGCCTCCCCCCCCTTTTTTTTAGCAGGATACAAATGAACTGATAGGGGAAATGGTAAAGGGGAATTATTTAGAGATGATGGAGAGGTCTTCACTCAGGCACTGATTAATATCTTCCTTGAGTTTCTTGAACATATGTATAATTGTGGGACTATATCTTGTGGGACTGAGCAACTAGTAGATTCTTGGACTTCCCATCCACAGCTGCCCGTTGTTGGGTTAGCTGGACTACAGAATGTAAGTTATCACAATAAATTCTCTCAATATAGAGAAATATTTCATAAGATCTGTGACTTTAAAGAACCCTGACTAATACATATATGCTTCTAAAGATGGATGGTAAGAGTCTTGTAAGCCTACAGAAGGTTTCCTATCTGTAGGATAGGAAGCATCTATCTCCAGCTGTGCTTAAATTCACACAGTTGCCAGGAGACTAAACCCTAAGAAACATTCAGTTAGTCCACAACATGACAAGTTAGCAAATGTCAAAACACCCACTCATCAAAGGTAATAATGTCAGATAGCCATACCAAGAAAGACCAAAACTGATTTAATTCCAGATGTGTAGGTCTCATTACAAAAATTCAAACAACACAAATAACCAAGACAATATGTGGGGGTTTGAAGACTATCTATTTTCAGTATATCTGAACAGAAAAACTTAGTTTGATTCTAGTTAGCCATCCTAGGCTTAACCTTGAAAACACATTTCTTGATTAGTAAATATATCCTATTTTTAAGCAAGAATGCATGGAGTTTTGGTGAAGGTATGACTTTCCCATCACAATGACAGCTGCCATCATGTGACTGCTCTTAACTAAGGAAGCAGTGAAGCCATGACTCCACCTACTTATTCCCAAAGTGAAGATAACAATTAGTCATGTGCTGTTTGCCCAGTGTGTATACTTTCTTCCAGCATAGTGGGATATGTAAAATGAGTAGGCTGGTTGATCAGTGTCACCATTGAAATCACCACCACTGCTGCTGCTGCCACCCATGGACAGGAAGGAGGTAGGGGTGGGGTGGGGCTAGGCAACACCTGGAGCCCTATCAAACAGCAGCTTGGTTGAAGCAGCCACTGAAGCTGCTTGTGGTGGAGTAGGGGCAGGATAAGGGCTCAGTTAAAAAAATGGATATAGAGAGTGTTAACATTTCTTCTAGGCTCTGCCCAGCAGTTACCTGGCAGTTACCAGGTAGGCCTGGGTTACTCTAAAAGGGCTGTTTGTCTCCTCCTCCCTCTGTTATGCTCTTACTTTCCCTGACTCCCTAACCTCTTTCTCCCTATCTCTCCTTCACCTCCCACCCCCATCTCTTTCCACATGTTTCTGGCCAGCCTCTCCTCTTTCTTTCTCTCCTTTTCTTCTTCTTCTTCTTCTTCTTCTTCTTCTTCTTCTTCTTCTTCTTCTTCTTCTTCTTCTTCTTCTTCTTCTTCTTCTTCTTCTTCTTCTTCTT
>NW_018392772.1:2244-9431 GCF_900095145.1 Mus pahari | reverse complement strand
CCCTCCTCCTCCTTCTTCTTCCTCTCCCTCTCCCTCTCCCCCCTCTGTGTCTACTCCTTTCTCATCTTCCCTTCCCACACCCCAAATATACTCTATTCTATACTATACAGATCTTATACCTCAGTGGGAAGGGATGACTCAGCATGGGCTTGCTGAGGCACCCCTACTACCTCACTATAACTGGCCCTACCAAACATATCCTGGCTCTCCATTCTTTTTATAAAACTCATTGGTGCTTGGATTTAGAAACTCACAGGTTCACATCTACCACCACCATCACATGAAATTCCAGCTCAATAAGCCTATCCATCCAAACACCAGGGAATTGGTAATCTCCTTCCCCACATATTGGTCAGTATACAAATGTCCCCTGATGTGGGAAATAAAAGGGAGCCTTGGGGAAAGAAGGGGGAGGGAGGATAGCCCACGTCTGGCCAGAGTTCCTCCAATGCTCTGGGCAGGTGGATGTGGGAGGACTGCCAGACGCTTTCCACTCAGCCCCGGGTGGGCATCTAAGCCACTGACCCTACTCGATGAGGGGTGGACAAGGGGCAGCCCCCAAAACCAAGGGGTCCTGGGGTGACACCCTGTGCCTCAGGGTTATGGGAGAGAGGGCTGAGGGAGAGAGGTTCTCACACAGGTGAGAGTCTGCACAGCGGGCCTTGATGAGCAGAGACAGTCTATGGTTTTAGAGCTGTATGATAGAAAAGGCAGGGGGAAAGAGAGAAGGTGGAGAGAGAGAGAGAGAGAGAGAGAGAGAGAGAGAGAGAGAGAGAGAGAGATGCCAGCCATAGCCAAGAGGAGAGAACGGGAAAAGGAGAGAGAGAGGAAAGAACATCTAGAGAGTAAGAGGGAGAGGGAGAGGAAGAGAGTGAGAGGAAAGAAGAGATGAGAGAGGAGAGCAAGAGGAGTGAAAAAGCAAGGAGGGGTCAAACAGTCCCTCTTAAAGTATGCTGCTATCTTTTCTGTTGCTAGGTAACTGGGAAGGAGTCTAGCCTGAAGGTCAGAAGCTTGGGACATTGCCTATGTGACTACTAACCACGTTTCTCTTGTGGGGACTGAGGGAGCGGTAACTTCGACAGGAGCTAGGATTCCAGGAGACATGAGAGAACTCCTTCCATCCCATGTAGGTGAATTATCAACACCGGATCCCAGGGTTTAACATCTCAGTTCATTTGACTGGAGACTAGACTGTCTGTGTATAGCCCAATGCCCCACACCCTGATCCCAAGGGAGGGCTGTTGAGCTCCCAGCCATCCTGTGGTTTTTTTGAGGATGGACACATTTCCAGTCATGACTAGCCTTCTCACTGAACCCTCATTCTAAGATATTTTCTCTTTGGTGAGATTATTCTCTCTCCTTTGAGATGGTCCCTTTATCACGTCTGTGAAATCCCAGGCCTGGGTGAGCCATTCCTCCACCATCTCTCAGGATGCTGGTCCAGAGCTCAGCTCCACTCATTCTTGTGATAATTTGATGATTTGGCTTGGCTGCCTCCATTTTCTAGTTATTAATTTATCCTTCAGAATACTGGTAGGGGTGGCCTTCCCAGCCTTGAGCAGGCCTTTCCCAGCCTTGAGCAGGCTGAACAGACCTTGAGTGCTTGTCACAATGGACCTTATCATGCCTCAGGTGGCGTCATCTGCCTTGATTGTGAAACTCCTACAGGAACTTAGAAGAACAGCCTGCTGACCTTGTTTTGCAACAAATATAATCCAGCTGAAACAAAGGATGGGGTCTGTGGGCTTGACCTATATAAACACAGTGCTGAGTATTATACTTGGCTTCATTCTTCTTTTGCCCCCTCCCACCCCTTTTCTCTTTTTCATTTCCAGCCCCCCCCCTTTCAGGAAACCCAATTCATCCATGGCCACTGGATGGCTACAGGTAGGGGTAATTAATAACTTTCACTCTCACCCAGAAAGGGTATGTCTTTGCACCACTCCCAGGATCCCTACTGGGAAGCCTCCTACTCTTAAAGGCTTCCAAATTGACAGGCTAAATTTGGCCCATTATCCACAAAGCAATAACTCTACATGGCTGCTTAACGGTGCTTTAGAAAATGTTTTACACCTCTCTTGCCAATAACCTGAAAAAAGAAAGATTTCTATATAGGTATTTCCCCTCTCCTCCATTCTCTCACTGCTTTATTTTTTTACTCTCTTCCCGCTGTTCCCTGGCCCCTTGGACTCTGCTGCTGCCCCTGCTGAGGATAGCCTTTGCTCTCTGCTTTCCACCTTGCTCTCTCATTCCTTGCCAGACTTGACCCAATGGGGTGTGTGGCATGCTGTGCTGGAATGGAGTTGCTGGCAAACAGAGCACAGCTCCAGGTGCCACCTCTCACTCCCAAGTGCTCAGTCTCTGCCACTACCCTGCTTGTGCCCTGCTTACACTAAGCTGAGCTGCTCCTGAGACTACCTGCTGCCAAGCCATGGTGCATGCCCCTCACACTGCACCACTTAGATTAGTTTTTATGTTTGTCTTTGCCATGCTTCTACTGTTCCATTCTAAAATACACAGCCACTCTTCTGCCACTCCATTCTAAGGAATAAAACATGACTTTTCTCCATAGGTAGACCTAATGCTTCAGCACCATCTTAGCTAAGGGAGGTCACATGACTGGCTGTAGCTTCAGTGTCATCGTTGTGGGCAGATAAGGTTTTTCCTACACTAGCTCTGCATCAACTTAGCTAAGGGTAGTCACATGGCTGGCTGGAGCATCAGCGCCATCTTGGTTAAAGCAGTCCTATAACTATCCACTATCTTTGTTATGGGTAGTTCCCACCTCACTGTCTCCTCACCTTAAAACTGCCTGACTTATGGTTTCCAAATATACTTCAATTAAGATAAGGTTGCCATATGATTTCTATTCTGCCTTGATAAAGAATAATTTTAATATTAATTTAAAATTATAAACAGTAACAAGGTTAAAGATCACTGCCTTAAATATATGTCTAGCCTTGTTCTTGCTACTGACATTACTATTAAGTCATAATATACTCTCCTTGTTTGCCAATTACAATCCAAAACAAATAATTAAACAAACACACATTGTCTAACTCAAATATGCTCAATGCATACTAGCTCTCAATCTTGTCAGAAATCTGCTAAATGTGACACTAAATATTTAAGCTTATTATAACAGACAAAGACATACACCCCCATGGTCTTTGGAAAGATATGAACACAGAGACAAGACTGTTTGGATTGTGATATGATAACGACTGAGAAACACTGCTCCACTGCCTTGCCTACTACCAGGGCTTGGCTTAAACTGTGGACAAACAGAAGATACCCAGAGAGTTAAATGTCTCATATTGCCTGAGACAAGGTGAATCATTTTGAGAGGCCAAATCTTTTGAGTTCTGACTTGATTTTAGAGAACCTGACCTAAGTTTGAAATCAGGTAAACTAACAGGCTGGAACCTAGCATTAGTTTCCAAGTTGTTCCTCCAACAAAATCAGAGCCTAGTTCCTGTCTCCATGTTCCACCCAACAATACCAGCATCTTCAAGTTATACCCTCAACAAGGCCAGCATCTCCAGGTTACACCCCCAACAAGACAAGAATCTTCAGTTTATTCCCCCAACAAACCTGCACCCCAGGTTACAAGGCCACTCCTTGCCTAATGACCACCAATGCAGAGGAGATCAGAAATTAAGTTTATGATATGACTCCCAGCACAGGCCAATTGTGTTAAAGGTTTGAGTATCTTTCCAATTAGATGCTTGCACACTTACCCTGCACTTGCTGTTTACTACAAATCCTTGTCCCAATATATATTCTGGGCTCCCTCCCCAAAAAACTGTTCTATGTGAAGGTGCTGCATTGGGAGCTGGGAGTGGGGCTGTGCAAGCTCAAATATAATAAAGACCCTGCTGTGAGTTGCATCAGATCAGCTCCTGTTTGTTTTTTGTTTTGTTTTGTTTTTGTTTTTGCAGGGGGATTACTAACATTTCCCTGGCACTACAATTTCTCCCATGTTCCTACTCTACATGAAAAGGTTTCTCCTGGTCTTCTTGGCCTAATGGACAAACTGACTCTGCCCAAGTTGTGATGGAGTCCACAGAGCCTGAGAGAACTGTTTAGGTATTGAATTGTAGACCAACCTCAGTCATTTTAATTAATGATATCTGATTACAATTTGTTATTCCCAGATTTCTGACTACAATGACAGCTAAGCTAACTGTGTCTTGATAGCTAGAAAACAGACCTCTAGCTCCATATCTCAAGATAATTCACCACCTTATTAGCTCATTAGTCAATTTGCTAACTAGTTAAGACTACCAGATCTCTTATCAAAAAGACAGACAGGTTTGCCTTGCTCACAAGCTTCATGATAAAGGATACACAAGTTCAGATGTAACCTTTCACAGATGTGACCTTCTGCTACTTCCTTATATAAACTCAGTTTCCAGTGACTAAATGCTTCATAACTCCTCCCCTTGTCATGGCACTGCCCTAACATTAACCAATAGAGTTCTTATAAATTAGCCTAGCTCTAATAAAACATTCCACTATACAATCCAACTTTTATAATCATAAGTTCAAATTTTAAGTTTTCTTTAATTGCCTTCTAACTATAGACTTAAAATGTTTCTCATGCTAAATCTACACTATCAGCTATCATAGTTACTGTGATGGTTTGTATATGCTCAGCCCTGTACCTGTGTCACTGTGGGTGTGGGCTTTAAGGCCCTCATCCTAGTTGCCTGAAAGCCAGTGTTCTGATAGCAGTCACCAGGTGATGATGTAGAATTCTCAGCTCTTCCTGCACCTTCCTACCTGAATGTTGCTATGTTCCTGCCTTGATGATATTTCACTGAACCTCTGAACCTGTAAGTCAGCCCCAATTAAATGTTGTCCTTATAAGAGTTGTCTTGGTCATGGTGTCTGTTCACAGCAGTAAAACACAGTTACAAATGTAAGTTTTCTTTGATTGTCCTTTAACTATACACTAGCTTTAGCCTCCCCAAGCCCTGAGTAAGCTGGCTCAAACCTTGCTGCCACTGAGAATGAGACCACTTGGGGTGGAGCCTTCCCACCTAGATGGTTCTATTGCTCTGTCACCACTCATGTTCTTCTCTGAGACATTGCTACCTGCTGAGAGATTCCAGAGACAGCACGCAACCCAGTGATTGATACCTTCTTGCCAAACCAGTGCTGTCAGACGGATCACTTACAGGCTGGCGACAGGCATCAAGAGTGGATCTGTGGGAGATGGGCTTCCCCTCTATATAAGCACAGATTTTTAGTAAACTTTGGGTCATGATCAGAAAATTTGTCTTTGTCTCTTTTTCTTCTCTCACTGTTCTCTCCTTTACATCTCCGGCCTCCCACTCAGGAACCCAGTTAGTGTGGCCACAGGCAGCTACAACTAGCTATCATAGTTACAAATATATGTTTCCTTTAGTTATAGATTTAAGGTATTTCTCATAATAAATCTATATGATCAAATATCATATTCACAACATCAAGGTTTTGAGTTTCCTTTAATTGTCTTTTAAATGCAAACTTAAACATGTTTCTCATTTTGCTAAATTTATACATATTCAGTCTCCTCAACAAAAGAAACAAAGCCTTCTTGCTCCTTCTGATTCATAAAAGGGTTTTTTTTCTTCCTTAAGCCTACCTTAAAGACTGTTTATGTTGTTAACAGTTTATCTCTTTTGTAAACTTAAAAAGATACTTATAAGCTCCATAAAACACACTCAAATCTACCTCTCATTGACCAAACAGACTCTATCTGGATAAGTACACCTATGAATGAATAGTCTAAGTTCCCACTTGCTACACATTCCAGAGGGTGCAATTACTTTCATGTTCCCTGGGATTGAGACTCCCTTCATCCCAACCACCAGGACCCACAGGTCTCAAATGTACACCTAAGAATATTTTTTTCCCAACCGTACTTAACTTTATTCTCGACCTCTAATACATGTGTGTGCGTTTCACCATCTTGTTGAGTTCAGGAATTTACTCAAAATCGACATCCAGGACAGTTCCAGAGAAGCAACCCACAGATCGTCCAATCTATTCCCACAGACAGACACTTCTACTGGACCTGTTCCTTCTACCCTCATCTTTCCACAGACCCTGAGCAACAAGAAACAGCCAACTCTTCTTGGACTGGACCAACATACACATTCCCATTTTCTTAAGTTTCCCAGAGTCACATCACCCCAAAGTCAGCAGAAAGTAGAAAAAGATCACAACAAATCTACTCCTGCTTCACCATTGACTCTTTCTTGTTTCTCCTGTTTTAATTAAACAGTTCCAGCAGTTAGCTGGAAATGGTCAGGTAGGCCTGGCTCACCATAAAAGGGGCTGTTTGCCCCCTCCTCCCTCTCTTACCCTCTTACTCTCCCTGACTCCCTAACCCTTTCTCCCTCTCTCCCCTTCTCCCTCCATGTCTCCATGTGTTCCTGGACTCTCTCTCTCTCTCTCTCTCTCTCTCTCTCTCTCCCTCCCTCCCTCCCTCCCTCCCTCTGTTTTTCATTGCCTCTACTCCATTCTAATCTCCCCTTCCAATGCCCCAAATAAACTCTATTCTATACTATACCCATCTTATGGTATGTACCTCAGTGGGAAGGGGATGTCTCAGCATGGGCCTGCCAAGGCACCCCACCTACCTTACCATATGTGACTCTACCAAACATATCCTGGCTCTCCCTTCTTTTCGTAAAACACAACAGGAAGTTCAACCAATTTGGATAAATTTTTGTTTTAGGTACCATGGCACCTATTCTCCCAGACTTTGCCAAAGGTCCTGAGAATGCGGAAATGTTCCATTTGATAGTCTTGGATCAAATGGTTTATATGGTGGTGGTAACCTTAGACCAAATGTCTTTGTATCAAAGTTTCCCCTAACACAAAGACCTGGCCTTTGTTTGGGAACAGCTGTTAGCACCAGGACACTCCAAGCCCCAGCCTAACCATGTGACCCTTGACCTGCATTGCCAGGACAACGACCCCCAATCCCACAACCCACTTGGCTCAGTTCCCACCCTCACTGGTGTGACATCATTTTCCGTACAAATTAGGGGATCACCCCCTCCTCGCTCTCTTCCTCTTCCTCTTCTTTTTCCTCTTCTCTCTTCTCTTCTCTTCTCTTCTCTTCTCTTCTCTTCTCTTCTCTTCTCTTCTCTTCTCTTCTCTTCTCTTCTCTTCTCTTTTCTTTCTTCTCT
>NW_018392772.1:0-1399 GCF_900095145.1 Mus pahari | reverse complement strand
GGGGAGCAGGGGCGGGGGGGGGAGGGTATAGGGGACTTTCCAGATAGCATTTGAAATGTAAATAAAGAAAATATCTAATAATAAAAAAAAAAAGAACGAAAGAAAGACCCAGGCCACTGGGATGGGGACTCAGCTCCTCCCATTTTCAGCACCATCACATGGGTTACTTTTTCTAGGGTGAAATGAACCAATTAATGCCAGATTAGATTATATTAACTGCAGGTTGATTGGGAAGCTGCTCTCAGGTGAGTTCACTGGTCCCCAAGGACTGAGGCTGTGGAAGTCACCATGGGGAGAGAGGTAAGAAAAAGAAAGGGGGAGCAAGCAGAGAGAGAAGGAGAGAGACAGTGAGAGACCAAACTGTCTGGGGGGGAAGGGGTGCCCAGCCTCTGTGCTGGAAAGATCAGGGTTGGGGGGAGGGTATACCAGGTAGGGACTGAGATTCTGGGGGAACCTGGAGGCCAGGACTGATTTGATATGTAAAGTATGCACCTCTGTCCCTTACCCCAGGGTCTGAAAACAGTCTGGTCTTTCTACCACTCGCTCTGGTTACATTAGTAGGATGTGGGAACATGAAGGGGTCCCAACCTTCTTCTCTATCTACTGTTGGGGTAACCTACCCCATGCATAGTGTATCAACTGGCAATGGTGTGTCCTAGTATTCTCAATTGTGAATTGCTGTGCTGGCAGTTCCAGGTGCTGGCAGGATTTATGTTGTCATTGCTATAGCCCACAATACCTCCTTTCTATGCTTGTTGTTCCCTTACCTGCCCCCAAAGATGATTTTCTTAGATTATCATGTTTAAAAACAAACTGCCTTGGAGGAGGTCATGCAGCCCTCAATCTGGCCAAAAGGCAACACTAAGAGATTGACTCCGACTGCTGATTGCTTCAGAATGAGAAGGATATGGAACCTCTCTTACTATGATAATAGCTTTTTATTATGAGAAAGGAGTGTGGCTTTTGATAAAGAGCTGATGGCTGGAGCTGAAGCAGAGAGGACAAAAGCACAAAAAGAGCAGGATAGGTATATTGGGTGGCTTATAGATGGGTAGCTAAGGGACTTCCCTGGCAAACAGGCTAACTAACCGGCTTTATACTATACAAATGTCACCAGGTTTTTATTATTATTTTTTTTTACAGCGATCTATAGTCAAGCTGTGTTTCTGGGGATTGTGTTCAACACACCTGGGCCCTGTGGGTCCAACACCATCATTTGTCTGAGTCAGGAATTCTTTTTTTAAAAAATTATTTTATTAGATATTTTCTTCATTTACATTTCAAATGCTATCCCGAATGTCCCCTATACCCTCCCCCTACCCTGCTCCCCTACCCACCCACTCCCACTTCTTGGCCCTGGCATTTCCATGTATGGGGCATATAAAGGTAGCAAGACCAA
>NW_018392771.1:0-3111 GCF_900095145.1 Mus pahari | reverse complement strand
CAAATCCAAAAGACAATATTCAGATGGTCTGCATGGTCTTTCCTTAGTCTCCCCTTAGACACAGAACTGAAATTCACCATGGACCACATCTTTTACATGCAGGTAAGATGATCACTTTAGACAACCTAGTTTTTGATGCTAAGACACTGGGATTCTGAAAAGCTATGAGAGGAGAGGGCACAAAGTAGAGCTCAGTCCTGCAGTTCATACCATGCATAGCTGATGTCCTCAGTTCTGTTCTCAGGGAGAAGCATGAGGGAATGTCTATTTCATTTCGTAGGAAATTCGCAATCAGTCTCATGTCTCTGCACCTAGAGCAGAGGCTTTGATTGCATCACATCCTAAAGCAAGTGGGGTTGGAAATATGGTTCCATATGACTAGTCCTACCACACTTGCTGCAGCTATTGTGAGGGATGTTCCCCATACATCTTTATCCATTGCCATCCAGGTGTGTATTAGGCACTCTTGCTAGAATAACAACCCAACACATCTACATTGTCGATATATGGAAGGACANGGTATTTAGTGTTTTGGTAAAAGTACCCATATCTATCCATGANTGAGATAAATATACACTGTGTCCTCGTGAGAAAGGGGAAACCATGCTGAGGAAGGTCTCTCCTGAGGATGATGGCCCTAAGAACACAACCTAGCAAGGCTCACACAAAAGGGTCACATTTGAAGCCCTGCTTGCCAGGCCACAGACTCAGCATCTCTCCTTCCTGCTGGCTTTCTTCGTAAAACAGGCTCCCCCTCAGACACACCCATTTCAATCATTCTCACACCCATCACCTTAGCACACATTCTGGGTGTCAGCCAACTCTCACACCTCTCACTTTGTGTAACATGGGAAGATGTTAGTCATGTCCAGTGTCCTAAGAGTTCTATATTAAGCCTGCCTTACAGCACATTTACATGTGACAGCATCCTTTGCTCTTGTGAAACATCGGCAGATGTTGGCCATATCCAGTGTCCTGACAGCTTTAGACTAAGCCCACTTCACTACACAGCTAGGCCTCTTGCTGCAGGGTTTTCTGTGTGCCATGTGGGTACTGTTTTCCTTTTGTATGCTTTCTTGTAAAGTAGACCTAGGGGATGATATCAGGAAATCCCTTCACCTTGTAAGTCCTTATAGCTCCTCCCTTATGTCCTTGGCATTTTGAGATGAGCCAAAGCTCTAATTCCACCCATAGCAAATGGCAGCCAACTCACACCCCATTCATTTCTGACCTGGTTCTGATCTCACTCCACAATACTCAGAGGACATAATCCATCTCTCATTTCTCTGAGGATCAGATGATGAGCTGACAGTTGGGGAAAATGTAGAGGTGAAAGATTCTCTCATGAGCATCCTCAGAGAGGTGTAGCTGTTCAGACCCACATAGAAGGAAACCACAACTTTAAGTTGGACTTTGTGAGCACCAAATCTTCTTGGGACATTAAACAATGACATTGGGATTCTTCTAAAGTGGGAGTGGCCCATACTCTCAGAACAGAGTGCTGTGTCTTTTTAAACAATAGAGGAGAGATGGAGGCTTTTAGCTTCCCCCTCTCTCATGTGTTCTTGAGACCTCTTGGAGTATACCATGCTCCCTTCTTTGCAGTGTCAGCCTTGCCCAAAAATCTGAGACATTACAAAGGCTGGATGATGTTGCAATGAGGGGTCTGCTGGCATTTGCCCTAAATAGAAGCTGAGTGAGTTGACCACAGCACAGGATAGGAACCTGACACTTAGATGGCTTCCTCCTCAATACACTCTCACAGCTTTTCAACTTAGACCACATTTGTTGTGGTCAAAGATGCAGTCTAATGTGTTTTAAGTTCCAATCTATTGGTTGGTGGATGAGTTAGGATACTAAAAGGATACTGTTTGTACACCATTCTATGCTCCATTTTGATCAGTATCTTTGGTATCAACAATGTTAAGGGATCTCTCCAGAATTCATCCAAACATTTATCATCATGCATAAACTTTCCAACCAGCTCTGAGAATTCATTTCCCAGAAAACAGAATATCATTGGATGTTAACGTCTCTGGGCTCTTATAAGCCCATCCTGGTGGATGGTATTGCACTGCCAGTAAATGGAACAATCAGTCTCGGCTGGTCCATGATGAGCAGATTCTAGACACCTCAGATCAAAATGGAATGAGGTGATCTCAATCCTTTTATTGTTAAGTAAATATTCAAAATGGTTCGTGGACACCCCATTTGGACAAAGAAGGTAAGAAATTGACAGAAGGCTTTTTGGGGCTTTTTGACCCTCCTTGTGTGTTTACGGAGACACTGGTCTTGGGACATTTCTGGACAGTGGCATATCTGTAGTGTCTCATCATTTCTTCGCGATGCTCCCAAGAGAATGGGAAATGGAGAGGACACAGTCTCATTAAAATCCAATCTCTGGTGTATGAATGTTGGGCTGTGCAGAATAGAGTGGGCACTCCTCAGAAGTAACATTTGGACATTTTTTTCAGCTATGGAGGAAGAACCATTTGGCCATCATCTTCAAGCCTGCATGTGTTTATATTTGCATCCCAGCCCTTGAGCTTATGAGTCTCCAGGGGAAAACTATTGGTGGGGCTGCTGCAGGATCTACATGCAGGTCTCTTTGCTTGCCTTCTGTACATGGATAACACAGGTGATGTTTCCTGTACCTGGGCATATGATCCCTGAAGGGGTAGTTGTCTCTCTCCCCTCAGAGTACACGGGGTCTTCCCATTCTCTAGGCTCACTTACTCCATTCTTGAAGCTCGTGCGCACCTGCTCCCCAGTCAGGGTCTGACCACAAGTGATTAGACTTTTGATGTGCCCAGAAGAGTGCCCCTAACTGGATGTTTCCATTCTTAGCCCCATTGTAGGGAGGAGAACAAAGACCTGGAGATGTCATGCTGTTCACCTGTTCAAACAGTGCAGAAGAGCTGGCAACCAACACCAGAACTTCTGAGTGCTAGGACGCTGTCACATTCCACAGGGTATCTAGGAGGCCTCTGTACAGATGGTATGGCAGAAGTTAATTCTTTCCAAAAGAGCCTGACTGACATAGAGAAGAGAGAGCCCACAACCTCCCTGTCACAGTCTCCTTCAGCTTTTGCATGTCTCCTTGGCTACCAC
>NW_018392770.1:36829-42528 GCF_900095145.1 Mus pahari | reverse complement strand
TAACTGCATCATGAGGTATGCTTTTAAATCTGATTCTTGCTTTTCGGGTGTGTTGGGGTATTCAGGACTGACTGAGGTGGGAGTGCTAGGTTCTGATGATGGTGAGTAGTCTTGGTTTCTGTTAGTAAGAATCCTATGTTTGCCTTTTGCCATCTGGTGATCTCTGCAGTTAGTTTTTACAGTTGTCTCCGGTTGGAGCTTGTTCCTCCTGTGATTCAGTTATCCTCTGTCAGCAGTCCTGTGAGTCCAGCTCTCTCCTGAGTCTCAGTGGTCAGATTACTCTCTTCAGGGAAGCTCTCTTCTAGCAGGGAATGTNCACAGAGGCCTGGTGTTCAGATCTGCCTCCTTGCTGAAGATGTAGGCCCAAAACAGGCCTGTGCCAGAAGATGTGTTGCCTCTGCAGATTATTCACTCACCTGCACAGTATAGCCACTGAGGGACCCTGGATACAATATGACTCTCTCACCTGCTCTGCTAGACAGAACCCTCACAGGTGGCCACTTTTCCTCTGGAGAGGAAGGTGCCCAAATTTCTGGAGCCTGAAAGAGAGTCTGTCCCAGAAGTTAGGTTGCTTCTGTCTGTCCTGAGGCTGTGTAACTTCTGTGGTCCACACTCTTGCCAGTGCAGACTGGAGCCCAGAAGCTGTGTCACTTCTCCAGGCTGCCCTCTAACCGGCACAAATATTATGTTCTTTTCTTATAGTCAAAACTGCAATGAGAACTTTATCAATCTCCCATATGTCACCAATTAATTGCTTCTAGATAGCAACCAGAGTTTCTGATACTCAGCACATTCCAAGAGGTTATAAAACCATTAACTAAAGGTCATAAAAAGGGAACTTATGAGTTATTATAAGTGCAAGAACAGAAGCTAAAATATTGACAGTGATTATCTATGCAAAACTTCATAAATGAAGTAGTTATGGTTTTTAACACGTAATGAACCTACAAAGCTGTGACAGATAAATTAATCTTTATCCAGATAAGTACTCTGAATGGATAAGCATGGAAAAATTCTCTGTTGGAAACTAGGGTTTCAATTTATGATTTGAGTTTGGTTATAAACTTGTGATGAACCGTTTAACCTGTGTTCTGAAAGATATAAAATTGCTGAAGACAAGGCCAAGTGTCAGAACTGAGCCGAGGAGAACTTTTTGGATAGAACACTTTTTAGTCTGACTTAAGAACATTTTTTATAAAGAACTGAGGATAACTTTTTTAGTCAGTATACAAGAGAAATTTTTGTCAAGGAACTGAACTCAAGAAGAACTTAGAAGTACAGGTATAACATTGGGGAAAAAGGCATTGTGAGTAAGAGCATTATTGTGAAATCAAAGCAGGAAGAGAAAGCAAAATTAGAAGGAGAATGCAGAGTGGAATAATTTAGGAACTATAAGGTAACATAAAATCTAAGAGAGCAATATGTAAAATGTAGAGGGAAAAAGGAAAAAAGAAGATGCTGCAGAGAGAGCAGAAGGAGCAGATAGGCTTCACCTTACCATGGGAAGCAGCAGGTCTTTTCTTAGTAATATGTCAGGCTTAGTCTTACGAAAAGGATCCAAGCTTTCTTATTTCCAACTTGGGTTTAATTCATTTAGCATTAAATGTGTAGAAGCTTTTTGTTTCTCTATGCAATAAAAATTGGAGCTCATTTTTTACCCAGAAAGAGTGAGTTATTTCTGGACACTTGCTTGGTTTTTGCTCCAAATACATGTGTAAGTATGGATGCTTGTGCCAGGATGTAGTTGTGAGAATGTTTGCAAAGTGGATGCAACTTGTTTGAATGGAAAATTGTAAATGTTGTATCCATGAATCTGTATATGAATTATGTGAATTTATATATATGTGCTTATGTAAAAGTTTTCCTTCTCTTATCCTGGCTCAATAGAAGTGTATTGCTACAAACTTCCTTCTATCCTGACAAGCAAGAGCCATTTGAACAAAAGGAAAAGGGCTCTAGCAATTAAGACTTAGTCTCCTGCTGTTTTAGGGTGAGTTGCTAAATGCCAGATCCTACAATATATCCTCAGAAGAACCCTGAAGGCAGGTCTTATAAGCAAAGTAACTTATTCAGAGACCCTAAATATTTCCCAAGACCATCTGCCTATGCTCTCCCCACTTTCTTCTCTCAAGGAGATCTCTAAGAAATAAACCCTGACACTACCTGGGCTATTACCTAACAACCATATGCCTAAAGGCCCTGCAATTACATACTTTGACTGTAAGAGATGAAGAAACTAAGCTGTGACTTGACTGAAAAATATCATGCTCCCTTGCTTTGACATTAGGTAGGAAAGGAGCATATGTGCTGCTGGTGAACTGTCTCCAACACTGTTTCTTGAGTGAGCCTACATGCTAAACTGCAAATAAAATAGGCAGGTTTTTGCCTGCATGTGCAGTAGTTGGGTTTTATCATGGATAATACCAACATTCTACCAATAGAATTCAAGTCCAATCCATCAAAAGGGAGTTTAAGCCTGTTGGTCTCAGCTACAGCAAAGGCCTGTGGCCATCTAAGCTACTTATGTGGTTTTTCTAGGTTGATGTCATATACCTGTGAAACTGCTTGCACATACACTTTGGTTTTCAGCCTCAGTTCATAATCATTGATGAAGACTCTGAAATCATGTTTGTTACTGGGTCATGGTAGACTATTTCTTAACCATTCATGAACATCTGAAATTACTCCCTCCATGGTTCAGGGATTATTGAAGAAGAGGAGGAATAAGGAATGTGAGAGGGGCTAGGGAGATGGCTCAGCAGGTAAGAGCACTGACTGCTCTTCCCAAGGTCCTGAGTTAAAATGTCAGCAAAAAAATGGTGGCTAACAACCACCCTTAAGATCTCGTGCCCTCTTTTGGTGTGTCTGAAGACAGCTACAATGTTCTTAGCTATAACAATAAATAAATCTTCGGGCCAGAGGGGCACACTAAAGCGGGGTTGACCAGAGTGAGCAGAGGTCCTAAATTCAATTCCCAACAACTACATGAAGGCTTACAACCATCTCTATAGGTATAGTGTGATCATATACATAAAATAAATAAATAAATCTTCAAAAAAAAAAAAAAGAAATGTGAGAGACAGAGGAAGGGGTGCAATAGTGTATAATAGTTTCTCAATTTGGGATTAAAACTTCCCACTCAGACTTAAAAAAACAAACAAACAAACAAACAAACAAAACTTAAATGCAAGAATGCAAGGAACCTCTCAGTGAAGAAGAGTTGAAATGAAGACTCTGAAACCATGCCACATTCCTGGGAGAAAGAGAAACATACACAACTGCCTAGAAAATCTTTACATTGGAGGGAGTTTGGAAAGGACACTTCATCTCTAACCTTGTCAACCTCCTGAGGTTTGTGAAGTTTACTCCAGATTCCCAGCTTTGTATTCCTTAACCCATGATGGGCTGGGTTTAGTGAGATATTTCTGTGCCTCTCAACCATATTCTGGTAAGTGACCATGAAATACTGATCGTTTCACCAAACAGCACTTTGAGAATGGCTTATTTGTGTGTGTGTGTGTGTATGGGGGGGGGGGGTCCCTACCTCTGGAAAATATATATTAATATTGAATTTACCTAAGGAAAGTTTTGTAATACAACAAAACTCAGGAGTACATAGAAGCATTTTGAAAGGCCAAATCCCTATTCTTAACTTCAGTTCAATCTATTCTGCAAAGTAGGAGAACTAATCATTTAAGTCTTTATTGCATTGTCAAATGTATTCATGCATTGTCCAACAAGATCTCATTTTTTTTCTTTTTTCTTTTTGAGTATTGCCCTGCTATATCATGAGACTGAAGAAGTTTTGCAGATAGTGTGTTAGGGAAAAAACAGATGTTCTTCACAAGGAAGTAACTAGTGCTTATTTTTAATGTGTATGTTTACCAGAATATTAGCTTTTATTTATTTATTTTTAATTGCAATGTATATCTTAGGACACATGTGAGTGTTCATCAATACATTTAAACCAATCCATTCTATGGGTACAATGTGACCTAAAGTTTCTCCAAGTTGATGTTGCTGGAAATCATTTTCTTTCAGAAGATATACTTTACTCCATTAGAGTAGTAAAGTGCATATGGTATCTCCTTTTACTATCTTCTGTATCTTGCAAGTTCTGTATAAACCATTTTAGCTGACATTAATATTCTTAATTATTTTTTATTAATTTTTTATTATTTTTATTGGATATTTTCTTTAGTTGCATTTCAAATGTTATCGCCTTTCCCGGTTTCCCCTCCCCAAACCCCCTATCTCATCTCCTCTCCCCAAGATCACCAACCCACCAACTCCTACTAATTGGTGGCATTCCCCTATACTGGGGCATTGAGGCTTCACAGGATCAAGGGCCTCTCCTCCCACTGATATCCAACAAGGCCATCCCCTTCTACTTATGTGACTAGAGCCATGGGACACTCCATGTGTACTCTTTGGTTGGTCATTTAGTCCCTGGCTTCTCTGGGGGTATTGGTTGGTCAATATTGCTGTTCCTCCTATGGGTCTGCAAATCCTTTCAGCTTCTTGGGTCCTTTCTTTAGCTCCCGGATTGAGGATTCTGTGCTCAGTTCAGTGGTTAGCTACAAGCATCCACCTCTGTATTTGTCAGGCACTAGCAGAGCCTATCAGGAGACAGCTATATCAGGGTCCTGTCAGGAAGCACTTGTTGGCATCCACAATAATGTCTAGGTTTGGTAACTGTATATGCGATGGATCACCAGGTGAAGCAGTCTCCGGATGGCCTTTCCTTCACTCTCTACTACATACTTTTTCTTTCTATCTCCTCCCATGGATATTTTCATGCCCATTCTAAGAAGGACCAAAGTATCCACATTTTGGTCTTCATTCTTCTTCAGCTTCATGTGGTATGTGAATTACAGTATTTCAACCTTCTGGGCTAATATCCACTTATCAGTGAGTGTATACCATGTACATTCTTTTGTGATTGGGTTACCTCACCTAAGATGATATTTTCTTGTTCCATCCATTTGCCTAAGAATTTCATGACTTCATTGTTTTTAATAGCTGAGTAGTACTCCATTGTGAAAATGTACTATATTTTCTCTATAGTCCCTCAATTGAGGGGCATCTCAGGTCTTTCTAGCTTCTGTCTATTATAAATAAGGCTGCTAGGAACATATTGGAACATGTGTCCTAATTACATGTTGGAGCATCAACTGTGTATATACCCAGGAACTGTATAGCTATGTCTTCAGGTAGTACTGTGTCCAATATTTTTCTGAGGAAATGCCAAACTGATTTCCAGAGTGAATGTAACAGCTTGCAATCCTACCAACAATGGAGGAATGTTTCTCTTTTTCCACATCCTTGCTAGTGTGTCATCTGGGTTTTAAAATTTAGCCATTCTGACTGGTGTGAGGTGGAATCTCAGGGTTGTTTAATTTACATTTCCTTGATGACCAAGGATGTTGAACATTTTTTAGGTGATTTTCAACCATTTGGCATTCCTCAGTTGAGAATTCTTTGTTTAGCTCTGTACCCCTGTGGAGCCCCAACTTTAACACTCCTCAAAGCTGTTTGAAGCCTCAGCTTTAACACTCCCCCAAACCTGTTCCCCAGATCCTTAGAAATGTAGCCAGTAAAGAGCCTTTGTTCTCTAAGGGCAGCTGAGAGTCTTTTGTTCCTCCGCCTGACAGCTAGCTAGGCAATTATCTCAGTTGCCCCAGCCAGGCGCCCATCTT
>NW_018392770.1:30728-36504 GCF_900095145.1 Mus pahari | reverse complement strand
AACTAAAATCAATTAGCCACAAAGATAAGAGAAAGGAATGCAGGAACTGAGTTATCTTGGTTGACTCAACTGCCTTCCCCTGCTCTTTAAAAGAAAGCTTAAAATGCCCGAAGTTGTAAATTACCCAAGATGCATGGTCACTCCTGATAAGCCCCGGGCCCTTTGGAACTTCCGACTCCCTAGCCTGCACTATTCTGCTGACTTGCTATGTTTAAATAAGCCAATCACATGTAATTGCGCCAATTCTCCCCATCCCTCACCCTTTAAAATCCCCTAGTTTTGAGTTTCGTCATTGACTTCCTCTGTCTCCTGGGTGAGATATGAGTCAAACTGGAGCTCTGCCAATAAAAGTGCCTCATGCAGTTGCATCAAGAAGACTTGTCTGTTGCATTCCTGGGGCACCCTGACTCCCATGACCTGAGGACCCGAGGGAGTTCCTCGCGAGTTGGTCCTCCTACACCCCATATTTTAATAGGGTTATTTAGTTCTTTGGAGTCTAACTTCTTGAGTTCTTTGTACATGTTGGATATTGGCCCTCTATCAGGTGTAGGGTTGTTAAAGATCTTCTCCCAATCTGTTGGTTGTTATTTTGTCCTATTGATGGTATTAATGGTGTCCTCTGCCTTACAGAAGCTTTACAATTGCATGAGGAGCCATTGGTCAGTTTTTGCTCTCAGAAAATAAGATATTCATGCTCTGTTCTAGAAAATATCCCCTGTGCCCATATGAGGCTTTTCTTCACTTTCTCTTCTATTAGTTTCAGTGTATTTGCTTTTATGGGGAGGTCCTTGATCCATTTCAAATTGACCTTTGTACAATGAGATAAGAATGGATCAATTTTCATTTTTCTACATGCTCACTGCCAGTTGAACCAGCACCATATGTTAAAAATTCTACCATAGGTGTGTGGGTTCATTTCTGGGTCTTCAATTCCATTCCATTAATCTCTCTATCTGTCACTGTACCAATACAATGTATTTTTTTTTATCACTATTGCCCGGTAGTTCAGCTTGAGTGATTTCACCAGAATTTTTTTTATTGTTGAGAATAGTTTTCACTATCCTGGGATTTTTGTTATTCCAGATAAATTTGCAAATTGCTCTTTCTAGCTGTATGAAGAATTGAGTTGGAATTTTGATAGGGATTTCATTGAACCTGTAGATTGCTTTCAGCAGGATAGCCATTTTTATGATATTAATCCTCCCAATCCATGAGCATTAAAGATCTTTCCATCTACTGAGATCTTTAATTTCATTCTTCAGAGACTTGAATTTCTTGTCATACAGATCTTTCACTTGCTAAGTTAGAGTCACACCAAGGTATTTTGTGTTATTTGTGTCTATTGTGAAGGATGTAAGTATATGCTGGCATGTATATGGCGAAAGAAGAACACCCCTCAAATGTTGGTGGGATTGCAAGCTGGTTCATAGTCTCTGGATATTAGTCTGGTGATTCCTGAGAAAATTGGACTAGTACTATCTGAGAATCCACCAAAACCACTCCTAGGCATATACCCAACAGATGCTCCAACATATAAAGAGGACACATGCTCCCCTTTGTTCATAGCAGCCTTATTTATAATAGCCAGAAGCTAGAAAGCACCCAGATATCATTTAACAGAGGAATGGTTACAGAAAATGTGTATATTTACACAGTGGAGTACTACTCAGCAATTAAAAGCAATGACTTCATGAAATTCAAAGGCAAATAGATGGAATCAGAAAATATTATCCTGGGCGAGGTAACCCACTTACAAAAGAACACACATGGTATTCATTCACTGATAAGCCCCAAAGCTAAGAATACCCAAAATATAATTTATAGACCACATGAAGGTCAAGAAGGAGGACCAAAGTGTGAATGTTTCAATCCTCTTAGAAGGGGGTACAAAATACTCAAGGGAGGAAATATGGAGACAAATGTGAAGCAGAGATGGAAGGAAAGGCTATCCTGAGACAGCTCTACATAGGGATCTATCTCATATACATACACCAAACCCAGACACTATTGTGGATGCCAACAAGTGCTTGCTGACAGGAGACTGATATAGATTTCTCTGGAGAAGCTCTGCTGGATCCTGGTAAATACATAGGCAGATACTTGCTGCTAACCATTGGACTGAGCATATTGTGCCCAATGGAGTTGTCAGAGAAAGAACTGAAAGTGTTGAAGTGGTTTGCAACCCCACTGGAAGAGCACCAATAACAACCAGACAGACCCCCTTACAGCTCGCAGCGACTAAATCACCAACCAAAGAATACACATGGAGGAACCCATAGCTCTAGTCACACATGGAGCAGAAGATGGCTTTGTTGGACATTAATGGGAGGATTTGGACCTTGGTCCTGTGAATGACCAATGCCCCTGTGTAGGGCAATGCCCGGGCAGGGATACAGGAGTTGGTGGGTGGGAGAGCACCCTCATAGAAGCAGTGGGAGTTTGCATGGTATAGGGGTTTCCAGTGGGAAACCAGGAAAGCAAGTAACATTTGACATGCAAATAAATAAAATATTCTTTAGAAAATAATAAAACATTTGCATGTATTTAGGACATTAAATACATCTGTATGTCAAAAGTTCTCAAATCTTTTTATTTTGCTTTATATTAAAATTATTGTATTAATGTATTAACATATCGTAAGTTTGTTTGCATTTTAGGGTGTAATACTGAACAAAGGGCTTTTTTTATTTAAGCACATACCTATCAATGTAAAAGGGGAATGAATTAAAATTTGATATGTATTTCTCACCAAAATTAACTTATTAAAATTAGTATCCTAAGTAAGTGTTATTTTAAAATTAAAAAACAAAATGAGTTTTCCTTTCATATGTATTTTTAGTAATCAGAAATTCAAGTGCAAAATCATATTATAAAGATACCATTTCACAGCTCTCCTTAGTCACTGGCTCTTAATTTCTTCTGCCTCCCATGCCAAGCCTTTGCTGAAAGCATGATGATGAAGGAAATTGGCTAGTTATTCTATTTAAGTCTGTTTCTCGCAGTACAATATACCATTTTTCATTTCTCAATTGACTTTTGGGTATCATATTAATTCATTTTTGTGAATTTGTTTGATAGAAAACTATGTCTCAGACATAAACATAATTACTCTGAATGGCACATGGTACTATGACCATAAAACAAAAAACAGCACTATTTTATAGGCCTATTAGTATCCTTAGTCATGAGTTCTTCAATAACATTAAGTCAAGGACTTTCAAGTAAGTTAATTTTTAGATGATTATTACATAAGGGGATTTTTTAAAAAAGGACACAGTGTTATGGTATCTGTAGGTGGAGGAATGTTCTTTATTGGGTTTTCATTCTTTGCTTGTATTTAATTTACATAATGTTTTCTTCCTGGGAACAAGAGTTCAGGTGAATCATTCATTTTTTCCATTAAAGTATTCATTGAATTTACATCCTGATCACAGCTTCTCCTCTGATTACTTACCTCACATGCTGCCTCCCCATTTTCTACCCTCCCCTTCCTTTCTGAGAAGGACCGAACCCTTCGCCTCCAGGTACCAACTCACAATGAGACATCAAGTCACTGCAGGTCCAGGCACGTGTTCTCCTATTGAGGCCAGAGAAGGTGCCCAATCATGGGAACAGGTTACACAGGCAAATAATAGACACGGACATTCCCTGATCCAAGTGCTTGCAGACCTATGTGGGTTAAAATGGTTGCCCAAGTCTGCATGCTCATGGAGGAGGGATGCAGGAAGTTTGATTGAGTGCATCCCAGTCAAACCCACGGGACTGGTGCCAGGCTTGGAGAAACCACAGGACCTCATCTAGGGGTGGGGAGGCAGAGTGTGAGGTCGCTGTGAAGCTGCCAGAGTCAGGCTCTGGGTCCCCCGGTCTGCATGGAGGCATGGGACAGCAGATTCTAAATTTTTGGCAAAGCAGATGATACTGGGCGCCACAGAAGAGCTGAGAACGGAGTGTGGGCCCGTGGTTGGTCTCTGGCCCAGAGCCAAAGGGAAAGGGGCAGGACGAGATAGCTTTGGCTGGTCCCTTGGGTACTAGAGTCTTTGGCTTACTTGGGCAGGTGGCTTGACGCATGGGAAACCTTGGCTGAGAAAGCAGAGAGGCCTTCTGCAGGTGGTTAGATGCAGCTCTAGAGGAAGACCTGCGACATTGCTCCAGCATGGCAGATCCAGTTGAGAAGAGGCAATCCATGGTTTTAAACCATTTATTGCTATGGTGGAGAGTTGTGATGGGTGAAACTTTACACTGTTTTCTCAGGATTGGCCTGAGGTTATGGAAGGGGAGCAAAGAGGGTAGGAGAGGCATAGAAAGGTGGAAAGAGGCAGAGAGTAGAGAAGCAGAGACTGGACATGGCCACATGGAGAGGGGGAAAAGGGAATGCAGAGAGAGGGGAAACAAGAAGTCAAGAAAGAGAGGCAAGATTAAGAGAATAAGAGAGAGAGGAGGTGGCAAGCAGAACTTTTTATAGTGAGCCAGGCCTACCTTGCTGTTGCCAGGTCATTGTGGGGGTGGAGTCCAAACAGAATACCAAGGGCTTGGAGCCTTTCCCTATGTGTCTGAAGGCCACAGTTATAGAGCTGAGGTCTCATGTCAGGAGCCTGGTGTCTGGGGGTGGGGGGGCATGGCAAACAATTTCTGTCCCTTGGAGGAGCACCTGCTGGGTCTCCGGGGTATAAACCTAGCTCAACCAGAAAACAGGCTACCTTTGACTGTCCCACAGACCTACATGAATTCCATGCTGCACTTCTGCTACATTTGTGCAGGCACCTTAGGTCCACCCCATATATATAATCAATAGTTGATAGTCCATCTCTGGGAGTTCCCAAGGGTCCAGGTTAGTTGTCTCTTCTTGACTTCTCCTGGAGACCTTGAGTCATTTGGGTCTCTCAATCCTTCCCACTATTTTTCATAGGACACCCTGAGCCATGTTCAATATTTATCTATGATTCTGTGTATCTGATTTTGTCAGTTGCTTAGTGGAGCATCTCTGAGTATAACTATGCTAGGTTTTTGAGTACAAAGATTAATAGAGTAGCTTAAGTAGTTTCAGGGATTGGTTCTTACCCATGGGATGAGTCTTAATAGGGCCCAGTCATTGGATAGTTATTGCCTCAATCTCTGCTCCATCACTGTCCCTGAAATTCAATGTGGTCTGAAAGGCAACATATTATTTGAAGGGTTTGTGGTTGATTTCCACAGGGTTCCCTGCTATTCTATAGGAGATGGCCATTTCAGGCTCCAAATCCTGCACTGCCAGGAGTCTCAGCTAAAATCCCTCTTGTAAACTCTTTGAATCCTCCCCCACCCCAGGTCTCTGACACATGATTGAGATGCCTTCTCCCACTCTTAATGCCTTTTTTTTCTGATCTGGCTCTCTCTCTATCTGTCCCTACACCTGATACTCTTAATCCCTAATCCATTCCCTCTCTCATACAATTCTCTCCCACAATCCACATTCAATGATTATTCTACTTCTTAGTCTGAGCATCCTCCTTTGAACCTTCCTTGCTATTCTTATCCTCTCAAGTCCTGTGATACCACCTCACATAGAAAATATTTAAATGTTTTATAGATTCCCTTACACATACACACACACACACACACACACACACACACATATATATATACATATACATATACATATACATACATGTATATATGTATATGTATATATATAAAAAATTAAATGTTATCTATATATAAAATACACGTGGTAATATTTTTTTCTTGGAATCTAATAATAACATACTCTTTGTACTAGATATCAAATGAATTAATTTGT